>NW_027315801.1:13021463-13211463 GCF_026437365.1 Eucyclogobius newberryi | reverse complement strand
TAAATCTTCATATTCAGACTGTCGTGCATTCAAACATGAATATGAAGTTTAGGCCTTAGTTGTGATGGGAATCCTCACGATCAAGCATTCACAAAAGATTAAATGATGTTTTTTTTTGGAATATTTTTTCTGAATAAAACAACAGAAGTGATAAAAACAAATGATAGAAAACATTTAAACAAAAGACAAAAACTATGCGTTTTCAGCCCTTTTATTCCTGAATATCCACTCCAAGGTCTGGATTTGGAACTCTGTTCCAAATCACAAACAGAAATACCACTAAAATCCCATTAGACTGGACCACCGTTTACTGCCCCATGACCAGCCAAGACGTAAACACAGGAGGTTAATATGTCGACATTTACTGTTTAATTACGTACTATTTACATCCATGAACAGTCACTTTTACACCAGGAACTAGGGCTCAGGATGAAACGCAATCAAATCATAATCACAATTCCAATCATCACACTTGGCTGCAGCCACTGGAATTATTTAAGGAGCATAATTAATAATAAATTCTCTGGAAACTTAAGAAATATCCTGTCTTATTCTGTCTAAAATCTGCTAACCTTGTAGTTTCATACTTCTACAAACATGGTCTGAAATGTGTGCTGTTCTTTTCAAGTTTAGTGGGTCATATTTTGGTCATTTCAAATGTTTATGCTTGTGTTTATATTTTTCAATGTGAACAGTGAAAAAAAAGTATATTTATAACGGCATATATTTAAGCACATTTAGCTCTTAATTGTGACAGTATATGACAATCGTACAGTGAATATTGTACCATGAGATTTGTATGTTGTTACTGCCTATTGTCCCTAAACTAAGATACATTTTCAAAATGGTTGAGCCTTGACAGAACCAGACTTCTCCCTGATCAAAGTGTAACTGGTCCATGTGACAAAGATCTGGAAATGCTTTTATAACGTTTTCGTCTTGATTCACAGGTTTATGGAGGGATGAGAGGAATGAAGGGCCTGGTGTACGAGACCTCCGTTTTAGATGCAGATGAGGTCAGTGACAATTGAATGACTTCTAGGATGATAATCTGTCTTTTACTGATGATGGTCCTCTGTTTCCTCCTCAGGGCATCCGCTTCAGGGGCTACAGCATCCCAGAGTGCCAGGAGCTGCTGCCCAAAGCTCCAGGAGGAGAGGAGCCGCTGCCTGAGGGCCTGTTCTGGCTGCTGGTCACAGGACAGGTGCCCACAGAGGAACAGGTGAGGACCGTGTACATGTGGAGCATCCAGGGCGGGGAACTGACAGAAATGTGTGAATCAGTGTGTTTTTGGATTATCCCGATGATGAAAACGGACAGAAATGTACCTGTCAATGTTTTGGTTTGTACTTTGATCCTTTAAGCAGATTTCCCGTTTTATGTTATCGTGTATGAACTGACGCTCTGCTCTTTGTGCTGCTTCTTGACCAGGTCATTGTTTTAAATTATGATTAGTTCTCAGTCAATTTAACTGGGTGAAAAATAATGGTTAGATAATTCAATAAGATGAATGGTTCAGATTTAGATATACACAAACAATTTAAAACGTTAGGAAGGATGACGCTATAAATGTCTGTTTTTATTTTGAATGGCTCTTTTTTTTAGGCTGGAATTGAAAACTCGCAACTAATTGATACTTGATTTATAATGGTCAACTAATTTAGTCTTTGAATTACCGTTATCTGGACTGTACAGACTCAAAACTTTCATGAGCTGAGAGAAGAGGCTTTATGACTCTGATAAAGCTTGAATTTCATCCAAATGACTCAAAGATGTGATGTGTGTTTTTTGATGACAAATATTTCCAGTCTGTCACAATGGCCTCCAGTGGCATCTATTTAGCTTCATCTCAGTGAAATGTAGTCAAATTCTCATGTCCTGCGATCTTAACTAATCAAAACAATAATTTCTACATTAATAATTAGCAAAATAATCACTAGTTGCAGCCCTACTCTTTTGGCAGCCTTTTCTGAATCGTTTAGTTATATTCCAATTTTTGCATAACCTAAAGCCAACAGTTCCAATTATAAGGTTATTCCAGCTCTAATTGAGGCTAAGACACTGTTTGTCTTGTTTATTTTAGATTTAGTCCCAATCTGCTTAAATCCAAGATAATTTGTGTTAAAAGTTTTGCTCGGACCTGGTTTAGTTCATTTGTCATGGTATTTCAGGTTAGATTTTTCTCAATTGGAGAGTAATTACTGCACCAAAATGACTATTTGAAAACGTTTTTTTCCCCACAGGTGAACTGGGTGTCAAAAGACTGGGCAAAGAGAGCCGCTCTTCCGTCTCATGTCGTCACGATGTTGGATAATTTCCCCACAAACCTTCACCCCATGTCCCAGTTCAGCGCAGCCATCACAGCTTTGAACAGTGAGAGCAGCTTCGCACAAGCGTATTCTGAGGGCGTCCACAAGTCCAAGTACTGGGAGGTCAGTCCAGCTACTTAAACATTATCAAGGGTCACAGAGGATTATTGTGTTTGTACAAGACCAGATAGTAAAGACTTCAACCAAAACAAGCAGACATATCCAAAACAAGAAAAAAAAAGGAAATCTTTACACACTGAACCCAAAGAAAACGTCCCAATTAGTCCATAGTCCAGTGTTCTCGCTGGGGGATTTTAGTGTGGCGGCCCGCCATGCTCCGGCTGTGACCCGCCATGCTCCGGCTGTGACCCGCCATGCTCCGGCTGTGACCCGCCATGCTCAAAAGATACCGCCAGGTATTAAGATCACGGCACGTAGGCGCTGGTTCACACGGCCTCGCTCGCACGGCAAACACGGCGCTCACCGCTGTTCGGTGCGACCGAACATTTTTAAAGTACTTTTCGCGAGCGCTGTTCTACCTTCATCCTTCAACCTCAGCCCAGCGAGAACACTGATAGTCTGCCGAATGTCTTTTTTGAAAGTGATCCGTTCCATTTTACAAATGTCCTAAGTAATGTCTGTCCAGTCCCCGATTGTCTGTAATTTGTCATCCATTCTTTCTCAATTTCCTCCCAATTACTCAACTGTCTGTCATCTGCCAGCAAGGCCTGTACAGGAATCCCCTGCACAACATTAATCTCAATATTTTTCCATTGAGCTTCATATTCTGGATCACACCAGTACAGCAACGCTCTGATCTGAGCTGAAATAAAGTAATTTTTGAAACAAGGTAAACCCCATCCTCCTTTTTTCTTTTGATAACTAAGGTTTTGAATCAGATTCAGGGTTTTTTCCCTTGCCATACAAATCTTGATTGCTTTACTCCACATCAGGAGAGTCTGAAACAGATGTAGAAATCTGGGCAAAACATATTTTTTACAGTTTCAATCCTTTGACTTTTCCATTTTCCGAGATCTTTCTTAATAGTAGTAAAGAGATGTAGAATTGTTGATAGGTCTCTATGGAGTACCACACCCAAGTATCTAAGCGATTCCGTTTGCCATTTAAATGGGTAGGACTTTTTAAAGGTCAGAGAGGGTTGCCAGAATGAGATCGTCTTTTTTTGTACATTAATTTTGTATCAAGTTATTGGACCAACTTCTTGAAGAAAATGCATCACATTGGGTATGGAAATTTCTGGTTTGGTCAAATACGATAGAACGTAATCTGCATAGCAGGCAATTATATGTTCCGCCCCATCAATTGTAATACCATGAATTGTTTTTGTCTAATAAATTGGGGCAATAGTTCCGAATACAAACAGGAGGGGGTGGATCTGTCAGATGACCATTGATTTTCATCGTATTGAGCCCCAATATTTTTTATAATAAAGTATAGTTTGTATATGATTCATTCTGTGTAAAGATCATCTTATTTAGTCATGTGTTTGTCGTTTGTTGATGAATCATTGTGGATTAGGTTTGGGAGTATTTGTTCCATTCTTTTGGACATAATTGAGGTGTATATAAAATGGTCCACATTCAGACTAGAAATGGGTC
This sequence comes from Eucyclogobius newberryi, assembly GCF_026437365.1. Lineage (NCBI taxonomy): Eukaryota > Metazoa > Chordata > Actinopteri > Gobiiformes > Gobiidae > Eucyclogobius > Eucyclogobius newberryi. The sequence goes on along the minus strand of NW_027315801.1, from coordinate 13,207,535 downwards.
TGGGGGGGGAGACGCGGCGCGCAGAAGCGTGTAACAGTAGATTTAGCGTGTTTTGCATTGGTAGAATTGACGCTTCTAAGTGTGCAGCCTTAGTCATGGCAAAACGCGCTGGAGAGAATGTGGTAAACGGGTAAAGAGGTTTGCATTTCTCTTGTAGTTTGTTTATGAAGACTCCATGGACCTGATCGCTAAACTGCCCTGCATTGCCGCTAAAATCTACCGTAACTTGTACCGTGAAGGCAGCAGCATCGGAGCCATCGACTCGAACCTGGACTGGTCCCATAACTTTACCAACATGTTGGGCTACAGCGACCAGCAGTTCACCGAGCTCATGCGGCTCTACCTTACCATCCACAGGTACCAATCATAGAATCTTTGACTGTCATCCAATCACAAAGGCTGCCACTATTTAGCCATTTTCTAACTTTGTTTGTAAAATGAACAATTTTGTTCAGTTCTGTGAGGAAAGTGCTGTTGTGATTTTGAGCTTTTTAAACAAATGAATGCAACTTTCAAATAAACGTCAAAAATGGACCAGGTTTGCCCTGTATGTTCTATTGTTCCTCTGTTTAAAATGCAATGTAAAGCGTCTTGCAAGCGTCCAAATAACTGCTACATAAATCCAATGCAGTAGTTAGGACCTCAACAAACATAGTTCTTTTATATGTTACGAAACATGATCTGTCAAATAGAATGCCTTTTTGTTTTTAATGTTGTAATATTGTCTAAATCTATAATCGTGTTTCTCCAGTGACCACGAGGGAGGAAACGTGAGCGCTCACACCAGTCACTTGGTCGGCAGTGCTTTGTCTGATCCTTACCTCTCCTTCAGCGCCGCCATGAACGGCCTTGCTGGTCCTCTGCACGGTCTGGCCAATCAGGTACGAGATCACACTATTATAACTGAAGCTGCAGCGCCTTTTTCCCTGTAACATACATTACCGGTGCTTCCTGCTGTGACCTTTAGGAGGTGCTGGTGTGGCTTACATCGCTGCAGAAGGAGCTCGGAGGAGAAGTGTCCGACGAGAAGATGAGGGATTACATCTGGAACACACTCAAGTCTGGGAGGGTAAATGCTCTTTCTATTTATATGTTTGTGAAGTTGTGCAAAATTAGCATATAAAGTTAAGTTTGTTGTTTTTAAAATGGCTGTGAGAAAGCGGCAAAAGGTCAGATGCAATGAAAATGACTTGCAGCCTAAAATAAAGAGATACTGATCCTGTTTCAGTCTCTTCCAAAGAACGTACAAGTTTTACTTTTTAATTATTCTAAAAAAAAAAAAAGAGAGAGATTTAGACAACCGCATGTAGTTTTTATTTATATATTTCACTAATTATTGTGGTGGTGGTGTTTTTTATATTGAACATTTCTTTTCAGCCTAAGCTTTTGTTCAAGGTCAAATTAAATAGAAAATATTACAAGACCATTCGCTAGAAGACAGAAATCATTTTGATCTTGTTGCATCTTGTTACAGTAAATCTTGGCTGTTCTTGTCTTTTTGTCAATATTTTTGCACTTTGGTGATACATTTTACTGTCCGTTCACATCAAACAAAACATTTACAAGGACACAACAATGTCTTTGTTGCCACCTGAATTCGACTAAATCATTGTTTGATATTTTACTGAGACTGTACTGAGACTAATACTTCCTCTGTAGGTGGTTCCTGGTTATGGCCACGCCGTCCTGAGAAAGACAGACCCACGCTACACCTGCCAGCGCGAGTTTGCCCTGAAGCACCTGCCCAACGACCCCATGTTCAAAATGGTGGCCCAGCTCTATAAGATCGTCCCCAATGTGCTTCTGGAGCAGGGCAAGGCCAAAAACCCCTGGCCCAATGTGGACGCGCACAGTGGAGTCCTGCTGCAGGTCAGTTTGGTCTTTAGGACTCTCATTTCTGGGTTTGCATCATATTCTACAGGCCGTAGTATTACACTGAGGGCAGGTCTAGTGGATATTTTCAAATATAGCTCTAGTGTTGGTGTTTTCACACTGAACCTAGTAAAAGGAGCATGGGTACATGGCCTGTCAAGGTGTGTGTTACACATACCCACAAGATCGACATGGTTTGGCGCACGCTATTGCGCCATCTGGTGGTCTAAGTAGACACATTCACACACTGAGATCATTCATTCAAAAATGCAAACACTGAATCAGAATGCGTTCTGAAGATCAACAAATAAGAGATGACATAGTGCGGTCACTCGATCTTAGTAATTAAAGCAAATAACAGCCTATTGCACAATAAAGTAGTGTGTAATATTAGAAGTGACTCGAAATTAATGTAATTAAAAAACTGCTAATATTTATCACCAATGAACCACAAAACAAAGTGACAGACTTAAGCCTCCAACTACAGCTTCAGCTTCTGACACAAACCAAATGACATAGTAGATGTGTCGGTCACGTGACTTTTCTTAAAGTGACACAGCTCTACGCAGGCGTCACTTTCAGAGCTCGACACTTGTCGTCTATCACCACTTGCTTGAATTCATACAGCAACAGTGGCTGATAGTGATTCCAACTGGCTTTAAAATTAAATACTAAGTATTAAGTATGTGGGTATGTTAGTCCTACTCCTCTTTGTGCACAAAAGCTTTAACAAACAATGAAACAAGTTAAGAACATTCATCTTGTCTTCATAAATGGAATAGTTTAACATGTTTTGACGGAAACTTCCGTCAGGTCCGAGTCCGAAAATTAATGAAAAATATTTTACAAAAAAGTCAAAGTTTCTGGTCTGACTGGCTGCCCCAGAGCAGGAGCTAAAAAGTCCCCAAAGTGTGGCCCTGTCTCTACTTCCTACTGTGTTGAGTGAGTGTTGGTTCATCGTACTCACTACTGCCCTCATCTGAGGCTACAATCACACTGCAGGGTATGAGGCCCAAATTGGATTGTTTTTTTTGTTTGTTCAAAATCTTTTTTTTTTTTTCCTTTTTGGTTCACATTACAAAAAAATGCAACTGCTGTTCCCTGCTCGGCCCACTCTTTTGCACTCTTCAAATACCACCTGAGTACAGTACGAACCCTCTATTTTTGCCTGAATTGACTTGTCACCCGGTGTATTGATTAGTTCACAAACTTATTCCACTTCCACTGATTTCAGCTCCTTTGTCTGCCATTTCTCTCCACTTTCTCTGTCGCTTTGACTCAGAATTGTGACGTTTATCCCGGAAACGTTGACCATTGACGACGTTCAGGTTGGATCTGGGGACCTGAGCGGTCAGACTAAAAGTACGGAAACATGGGATTTATTTCCACACATGAAAGTGGCCCGGGTCAGATTTGAAAAAATGTGTGCTGTTCACACTGCCCTGAAAAAATCTGTTACATACACTCATATGGACAAAACATCAGAATTGACCTGAAGTGTGAACGTTGCCTGACATCAGCAGTCAGTCCTCTAATGATCCCCTGTGTTCCTCCTTCACAGTACTACGGCATGACGGAGATGAATTATTACACGGTGCTGTTCGGCGTGTCCCGAGCTCTGGGCGTTTTAGCTCAGCTCATCTGGAGCCGGGCCCTGGGCTTCCCCCTGGAGCGCCCCAAGTCCATGAGCACGGACGGACTCATGACACTGGTGGGGGCCAAGTCAGGCTGAACCAACACAAGGACGAAGCCAGGCGGCCAGCGGGGGTCAGTGAAGGGTGGGAGGAACTGGAAATGTTCCACTTTTTAACTACTCCAGGGCTCAAACATGGTACACTTTTAATGTAATTTCAAATAAAAAAAGCAGCAAAATTAGGTTCAGACGTGCTTTGTTGTTAACCACTGACAAGTTTAAAGTTCATACCACTTCTTTGTCTGCTTCAAACCTTAATATAGGGATCGTGTGTCGGTTAGTACGATGTTGGAGCTTTGAAAAGGCATTTAAAGGGAAATGTGGAAGGTCATTTACGCTTCCACTGTATTTGTTTTTAAGTGATGTTAAAAAGTGTGACGAGCCTTTGCTGCTTTGGGCTAAAACATTACACCAACTATGACCTGGAGATATTTACTAGTCCAGTTTTATTTTCTTTCTATGCAAAGTTGTCACCCAGTAAATCCCCATGCTTCACTCCCATTGTAAAACACTCCAGCGTAAACCGAATATCCAACCGCTCAAACCAACAAATTGAAAGACGCTAGCCCCTTTTTAAATCTTTGGTCTTCAATCTAGAAAATGTCCTCTACGATCAAAATGACCATGGTTGTTTCCTAAATGTCTCTCTTCCCATAAATAACCCATTACATCTCTGTAATTTTGCTTATAATGTCACAATATCTATCAATAATGTACAGTTAAAGTCGATGCTAATTGTGATTCCCCTGCAGCAGATGTTAGTTTTAAAGAGCAAGTTTGGAATGGAAGTGGGTTCTATTGTCCTGTTTAGATTAATTGTATTTAGCTTGTTTAGTTCCCAACGAGAGAGCGCTTTCAACACCGACTACTCCAAAACAAGCACTTGATTGGAAACATACTAATTTAGTAGCTGTAGAAAATCCCAAGATTGTATCCCATCCTTTAAATATTTGTTGGTGTTTGAAAATGTAAGTTTTCTCATTTCGTGGTCTTATTTATACATTGTACACATTGTACATAGGTATATACTTGTATATGTATAGCTTTGAATGTATTGACGTGCATTTACTAATAAGAAATATCACAGTAGTTTGGCACTGCTATCCAGACACGTTGGTCACTTATTGTACAAAAGAACACATTAAAAACTGCAGCTGTCTTTGTAAATACATGTTCTTTGACAAGCTGGTGCTATTTCTCAGGAGTTTTACCCAATTCAAACTTGCTCTTTCACATCTAAAATTTGCTGTTCATAGATTATCCAGCACTCCATTTCTCCTCCAATTAGTTTATGCCAAAGCTAATGTTATTGACCTTATTTTGGCTTTGTATGTGTAGTAACATCTGATTGTTTTGATCTTAGAGGAGCAGTAAATAAGCTTTGGTTCTCTGTAACATAAATAAACTCGTTGGGGATGTGATGTAGATGTGGGTCAAACGGGCCAGGAAACTTGGAAAACTAAAACAAAAATGGAAAATAAAAGGTTTTATTAACAAGTGTTTTGTCTTTTGTAAAGTGGGTTTACAATTGATGCCATTGACAGTATTAAATGTATTACGGCATTATACAGCGTGGTTAAGGTGAGGACTACGCAGACCACAATGCTCTGCTCCATCAACATGAAATTGCTGATAAGATATTCCTTTATTGTCCACACATGGGGAAATTTCATTGTTGCGACGCAGGTAGATACAGAGGAAAAGGACAGATAACGTATAGGAAGTTTAAAAAAAACACTCGTAATAGAAGAACTCTTTATAAACAAAACTCCTATAGACAAAACCTTTCATTTCTTGATAAGGAATGTAGGGGGAAAATAAAGATTTAGATGAAATAAAAACGGCTAGCGTAAGACAAAATAATACATTACTAATACTAGTTTCAGGCCCAAAACCTTTTCTCCATGGAAATGTAATTTTGCCCTGAATGTTCCACAAAAAGTGGGTGGACAATTTATCGAACTTTAGAAATTTACTATATTTTTTTTAAGATATGCAAAATGTTAATATTTTGCACCAAGCTGAAAAACGTTAAATGCAAATGAGCTCAGGAGGGAACGTCCTGATCTGAGTTGCTGGGGCAATGGCTGGACCAGTCAGAAGGACCTGTAACCCGTGCAAATAGCAGAAACGTACTAAACTATCTGATCTGTTTCTTTTACTCTGCACTGCTGTAGTCCCCTTATTCCGGAAGCCTGTGCGGGTGCTGCCATACAACGTTATCCTTCTTCTGGTTGTATTAACATGGGGACATGTTAATACAATATACAGATATGGGCTGCCCAGGAAGTCTGTGCATTGTTGACTTGTTGGTCACGTGAACATTGGCTATTTTACACAAAAAATCTTTAAAATGTTATTTTTGACTTCACGGTGAATGGCACAATCCTTGACTAAATCAGGGATGGGCAATTATTTTCCTCCGAGAGCCATGTTCGAATCCAGGCAAGTAGCGGAGGGCCGGCCGATCGATTTTTTATTAAATATCAAATAAAATATCCCTTTTCTGTCAAATATAGTCTATTTAATTAATTTCATGTCATCTTTATCAAGGATACAAGTGCAGACAGATGTTGCAGACTAAAATCTTTCTAGGGGCCAGATTAAAACATGCTGAGGGCCACATCTTGCCACTGGGGCCACAAATGCCCAGGTCTGGCCTAAGGGCAAAAAAAAAAGACGTTTTAAAAAAAATATTACTTGACATGTTTGGCGGGCCGGATGTGGACCGTAGTTTGCCCACCCCTGGTAAATGGACTGTACTCGCGATAGTGACATGACTGCAGAGCCGCGGTCAAATGGCTCAGCAGTTTCAGGAACCGTGGCACTGCCATATAGCCTCATGGCTAACCTTAACCTTAACCTTAACCCTGACCCTGACCCTGACCCTGACCTTAAAACGGTGCGGTCAAATAGCGCAGCAGTTTCAGGAGCCGTGGCACAAAATGTGGACGGTCCCTCATCTGCCTGAAGAGTGGGTCCAGCTCCAGTCTCCTCGTGTCCGTCTGTCCGTCTGTGAGAGTCGGATCTCTCCTTCACTGGAACTCCTCCAGGTTTCTACGCTTTTTTCCCAAAGAGGTTTTTTTTGTAGTTTTTCCTGGCCGAGAAGGAGAGTCTAAGGACAGAGGACCCTGGGACATCGTCCCTCGCCACCACAGACATTGTCTGACTTCATCGCCACCACAGACATTGTTGATTCGGCCCTCAGAGGCGACTGTTGTTGTGATTTTGGGCCTTACAAAAATAAATTGATTTGATTTGAAAATAACATGGCAGTTTCGGCCGCGCGCCGCGGCTCTGTAAACACTCTCTAGATTTAAACATGACGGTTCATTCTGTCTTGAGGCAGGCGAATAGCACCGGGAAAGGGCTGCTGCGTGTCAGTAGTTAAAAGTTGTCCAAAACTAATTTATTCTGTGCTTATTCCTTTATAGATGTTTTCTGGTTGGAACTATGTCGTTTGAAGCAAGTGATGCAGGCTTTAGCCAATTGTATCGATACATAGTCATGCCTGCATTTGCTCCACTACACCATCTTGTGGTCAAAAAATACATGCATGTAAGATAATAGAGCGTCACAAGCCAAATAATAACCAGTTTTATTTAGAAAACAACACCAATACACAAAATTTAAATTCTCTACCCCGGTGGGGCCCCTTGTTTTGCCTAAGATAAAACTACTCACGCTGACTGACTTCCGTGTGGCGTTTCCGAATCTTTCCAAAAGCGCGCTTCGGCGCGATCGACCCCACTGACTCTGCGATCGACCCCACTGCCTCTGCGATCGACCCCACTGCCTCTGCGATCGACCGGTCAATCGCGATGGACGTGTTGGGCACCCCTGCTCTACCCGATGATGCATATTTATTCCATAACAGATGGAGTTACGTGGTACAACATTAAGGCCTGATCAGGCCTCGATCTCATATTCTGCTCCCAAAATGCAACACCAGTCAGCCAAACAGACAGCTATAATAGCCAGTTTTATATTAGTGTTTAACTATTGCAATATTTCATTAACCACAACGTTGTGATAAGGGAAATTAAACTTTATTTTAATTGGGAAACTTTTTAACATCAAACCATCTCCAACCCAAACAAATTTTCATTTTCATTAATTTTGAGCTTTCCCAGACCAGGCACATTGTTTGCTTCAACAACGCTTGGCCACTTCATCCACACGGTGCTTCATACAATCCTGATGGTGCTTTATATTAAAACATACAAACCTGAGTAATAAACCTGAAATTACAAACCTGTGTTATCTGAAAGACAATCCTGATTAATATACTTGAAATACTAAACTGAACCGTTATTCTAACTCTTTACCACTATCTGACACTGACTGGCAAAACTACCAACACACGACGCGCCGTGAGGCATTGTGTGCGTTTAGTTGAAAATGATACTATAATATATATTTGATCCAGTCACGTGACCAGTGACAAAAGTGAAGCTTTGCTTTTTGTCACTTGTTTTTTTTTAGCAAACTAACGCAAGCCTCGTAGCAATTCTTCATTTGACACGCCCCCTTTGACTCGGTACAAGCCTGAAGCCTCCTTGGCTCATGTAGATCATGTCCAGGGAGAGAAGGCTGACCCACTCCTCCGCTGCTCTTTTCTATTTAGAGGTTCACTTTTCTGTTGCGCAAAACACGTCTGTCACTCGTAATCTGCGCACATTTCTCCAAATGCACCCCCCTTTGCACGGCTCTGCGCCTCCCCAAACGGGCGTGCCCCACACTTTGAAAAGCTCTGTACTACTCCATCTGCTGGACTGTTGTGTGCTTGCACTTTTAAAGATCCATCGTTTATAAAGATTATTCTAGTCTCCCTTAAAGGCGTAATGGACGATTTTTCGGCGATTTGAGAACGCAGGCGGAAGTGCGCATGCGCACTCCCCCGTGCGGACTGATACAACACACACGTGCGTTTCTTTATTAGCGCGACGGATCACATCGCATCTCTCGTCTCCTGTCTTTCTCCTTCATTTTGCCCCGTACACTGAGGGAACTATATTATGATAGATCAATGCACTTAGACACGCGGAAACGTGCTGCTCGTGGGGACGAGCCGCACGCGGCTGCAGGTGAGCAGTAGGTGCGTTTTAAGATTGATACGTGGCAGAACTAATCGGCAGTCTACGCCACAAGGAAATAAGACTCAGATTTGGGCCAAAAAAATCGTCCATTCAACCTTTAAGGTTGCAATTTATGCAAATGTACTTATCAGTGGAATTGTGATTGATTGTAAAGTGCATTTATTGAGAAAAGAAAGTTGCTTTCATGAGCTTTTATTTTGAAAACCCCAAAACATTGCTTAAATTTGCTTTATTGTGAAAAACCCAAAAACATTGTTTTACAGCGCTTTCGTTGTGAAACGATACAAATCCTTAAATGCTGTTTTTCAGTGCTTTTACTGTGAAAAGCCCAAAAACAGTTTCACTGTGCTTTTATTGTGAAAATCCCAATACCTTTGATTTATAGTGCTTTTATTTTGTAAAGTCCAGAAATGTAGTCTTATAGTGCTTTGATTGTGAAAATCCCCAAAATGTTGTTTTGTAGTGCTTATAATCTTTTTTCACATTCAAAGTTTATGTGGACGCAATGTCAAGACAAACAGTCCAGCCTTACTTCTCATGTCTTTCTTCTCACTCTCCTCTTATCTTTAGTTAAAGGTTGAATGGACGATTTTTTTGGCTCAAATCTGAGTCTCATTACCTCGTGGCGTGGACTGCCGATTAGTTCTGCCACGTATCAATCATAAAACGCACCTACCGCTCACCTGCAGAATTGTCCGAATGAAGACGGAGAAAGACTGTTCCAGCTGTCTCTGAAGAGACGGAAATCTACTGGAGATGAGAGATGCGATGGATCCGTCGCGCTAATAAACGCACGTGTGTGTTGTATCAGTCCGCACGGGGGAGCATGCGCACTTCCGCCTGAGTTCTCAAATCGCCGAAAAATCCTCCATTGCGCCTTTAAATAACCATTGTTTTGTGCTGAAAATTGCATCATATAAAAAAAGAGTGCTTATTGTCCTTGTGTCGAGTTTGAAATTGTAGTTTTGTGACAAATACTATAGTTTACAATATCACAAATACAACCAGGAGATTTGGGTATTTTTACATCATATCTCAAATGCATGTTCAGCCCTCTAAATATCTACATCAATTCATGAAACAATTTACTTTGTAATGACAAAGTAAATAATTTCAGTTGGCACAAAATGTTGGCCGTGCTTAATGGGTTTATAAATATCTGGCCCACATACCACGAGCCGCTCCGGTTTCTGGAGACATTTCCTCCTGGTTTGTTTGCACTGGTTTACATTTTAAGTCAACTTTATATTGTGCTTTTCATCCTACGCAATTGTAATCTGCGAGGTAGAGTTGGTGTGTCCAGGATCTATCAAGTTGATTATTTTAATATCGTTGCCACTTAACAATAAAGATGAATAAAGGTAGATTGAAGGTGCAGTACGTAACCTTTCATGTCGTGTGCCTCGTCTCCATGGAGATGTTATTTCTATGTCTGGGATATTCCACACAACTTCAAACTTCTTCTATCTCAATCTGTACTCTCCTCCATCAATTACTTTAAACGTATTTAGGCTGCATTTAGTCAATTACAACAAAAATTGTATTGCCAAATAAAAAATACTACATACTACAAATACCGGCATTAATCTCATAATATTCAGACTTTAATGTGTAGACCTCGGTTCATAGATCTACATATCTGAGCCAGTTTCCATGGTAACAATCATAATAATACTACATCAAATGCCAAACTGTGAAATATTCCATGCGAGAAGCAAAAATATCTCCACAAAGACGAGCAGGAAATATTACGTACTGCACCTTTAAGGCCGCGTCAGACATCTGTATACGCCAGATGCCCTTCCATCTACAACTCACATGACTTCTAGAGGGCAGAATGAGTCAAGGATGTGGTGACAAAAATAAAACTGACATTGTGACATCCATACCGGGAAGTACTAAAAATGTGCCAAATTTAACCATGACATTTTCACTGGGACATTCACAGGGTCAGAAAAAAGTCAAGATCACTAGAATAATAAAAATAACTCAATCATAAGGCACAAAAGAAATCTGATCACTAACCACAATTATTCTAAAACAGCGCTTTCAATCTTGGACATTTTTGACATATTCAAATGACCTTTTTTCCATTAGTTATAACAGTTCGAGTAATCTGATAAACTCCAGAAATCAGATATTTGTTGTACATTTGAACAAAGCCACTCAAATACATTTAATTACTATTTTTTTTAATTGGATTTAACACTCAGTTTTCATCACATTCTTCATGCACCAATGATAAACTTTTCATATTTTATTTCTCATAGTATTTGTTTTATAAGCCATTTCAGGATTTGCGAGGCTGGATTAAAACACAATAATTCTCATTTCCTCAATCTGCCCATTTGTACTGATTATTAACTTTGGCAATATATCCGACACTCAAAGATAAATTCCTGACTTCCCATGCGTCTAAGGCAATGCGTTATGACTTTAAAATGAAGCCCCACATAAAAAACAAAACCTCTGTTACATTTAAATGTCCATGCACCTCAATAAATATGCACAATGAAAAGAAACACGTGTCATTTCACCACAGATGGCGAACGACTTATTCTACAGCCGAGTGCGCGCTTTCCGATCATAATTTGAGTTTGTTTCGCTGAAATGAACATTATTTTATTCTGTATATGTTTTAACTGTGGGTCGACGATGTGCCACGAAGTGAATATCCCAATATACATGGAGCCAAATCACATTTTCGATCAAACTGGAGGTCACTGAAGTGAGAAGCTGCTAATTCTGACATTGTTATTTGCAGTTTCGTAGTTATCGCAGTTTGAACAGTCAGAATCAGCAAAGACTAAAAATCTACTGGTGTGTTTTTTTTTTTTGTATTTAAAGGTGCACTGTGTAACTTTTCCAGTAGAGGGACTGCCACTCGCTTGTGTCCACAGAGATGTGTCTATTTTAATCTAGCATTTCACTTCGTTCTCTTTTACACATACTATTCATTGCCTTTTGTTCCACGATGACGGAAATGGCACTTTTCGATTCTGATTTGCCTTTAACGCTCCACAATCTGACATTAAACAGGTGCAGGTCAGATCTGTGGAGAGGCGACACCGCTCACAGCAAGAGGGCGTGTTTTAGGTGCATTTTGAGCAATAATATAAACGCCTCTAACGGAATACATGCAAGACAGATTTGTTTAATGCCACAATGCAGAACATTCTGAGGTCGTCAAAAGTATCGGAAATCAGATACTATGTGATACTCAAGCTAGTATCGAAACTATTCAATAAATATAAACAATGTGACCTTTTGTGAACACTAATATCTATAATAAAAGAACGTACTATTATTTTGTGTTGGTATCAAAATTGTTATTCAGAATAGAGTATAATCCTTTATATTCGAGTTTGAAATGTTAGTATCGCGACAACTTGACAAATCCGGCTGTAAAATAAGACATTATTTAAAAAATGGCCATTCAAACCTTTCAGACCAAAACACAAACGCCTCACAGCAATAACAATTGTCAAAAATAAATCTCTTTTTCCCAAATATAATATTTTCCCCTCGAAAAATGTCACAAAAAGACACTTTTTCTCTTTCTACGTGGCACATTTAACAACAATAAAACACTGTGCATGTAACCGCTGTCGAATAAATTAAAAGTATTTGAAGCTCGCAACAATGACAACTGAAATAATGAAAGGGATTTGCGACTTCTGAATATTATAATGTGCCTCTAGTGTTGATATATTTATAAAAGGTGTCTAAAGTGTAGAGCAGCTTCTTTCCTGTCACAAAGAGGTTCTCAAACTTCAGTACGCGAGTTACATCTTAATTTAGTGTGAAACTATGTTTTTTTAGTTCTCGCGCCGCTCGGAAAGTCTTACTTTGTCTTGGGTGGGAGAAGTTTGAGAACCGCCGCGGTGAGTTCAGGTTCAGCTGCGTTTGTAACATTTTACGCAGTGTTTTTACAGAAAAAACACATGGAATATTAAGAAAAGGCTGCACAATATATTAAGAAACTACATCTGCGAATAGGACGCGGCTGATGCTTTTCATCAGACTTCAAATGTTGTTTTCACCCACAAAACGGAAATGTGGGGAAATTTTGAATGTATTTTAATCATTTCACATCTTAATTTAGAAAGTTTGAATTTAGACCAGTATTTATAAAGAAATGATGACGAGTTATGAAATTTCGATTCGAATGTAACCTCTTCCTTTATTAATCGTCAAGCTGAAATCAATGGATTTGTCGTTTAAACCGTGACATTTTGATTTGTACTAAATTTGACTCAATTTGAGTGAAGCTTGAAGACACTCACATTGTTAGCAAACTACTTTAAGAACAGATAGCGACAAAAAGAAGATTTAGTTTTGAAAATCGTGGTAATGATTATCGAGCGGATTCTCAGCATCAAAACGGAGGTGGATCATTTAGTACTTGGATAACTCTGATCCTGAGGCAGACTTTCCAATAAAAAACACACTAAATCTACAAGTTTCCAGTGTCTTTTTGGCGTCAATTGCAACGATGGAGTCGCCGCGATGTCGTTTCAGCTCTTACATGTATTTAAAAATCTGACATGTTCTCATATTGTGCCGCCTCGTTCAGAGAATACGACTATGACGCATCCTTTTAGCGGAGGTAGAATCGAACAGCGCTGACAGAAGTGACGAGGCAGAAACAGACTACAGAGCGGATGATTTCCAGGTCCTACACATTTATTCGCAGCTACCGGATCAAACAAACTACGATGACGGCTTAAACGAGTCGGTCCACGTGCGCCCAGGAGCAAAGGAGAGTGGTGGTCAAAAGTTTTTTGTTTTTTTTAAGGCCGGTAGTTGTGGAGGGTTTTTTGGGCAGCGGCGCTCACGTCTGATGGACCTCGTGAAACATGAGTTCTCGCGGGATCTGAGTCTGAGGCCCGAACAGTTTAGAGGCGCGGCGCTCGAACGCAGCCACGTTCTGCTTCACCACCTCGTCGAAAAACATGGTGGCCAACTGGGAATGCAGCAGCGAGCGGAACTCGAAGGATATCTGGAGACAAGCACAGGAGATCAGACCAGAAAGAAGGGATGAAGGGATGAGTGCGGGGGAAATGTCAGAGATGCGATTAGATTTGTTATTCACGTTTGATCTGTAGGATTTGACTACATATCAAACATATCATGCTTTTGTCTGCCATTTTGTTTGTACATTTTACTTTATGTACACATTTTATACAAATATTAGCATAAAAGTTCATTCAAACGTCTACATTTCTCAATGGTGTGATCAGAGAATTGCAGTTTCTTCCCAAATCTTAAAATACATTGGCAAGAATCTTACACTAGACCCAATTGTAATAAATCAACATATTAATAACAGGAAGTGCAATACCCGGGCTAGAATAGACTAAATGAATGGATTAATGTAATATATTTGACCCAAAGTGCAGACAAGGTTGTAAGTTGCATTTACGTCTGTAAAAACGGTACAATAAAGTCACAGTTCATCCCCAAATCTCCAGCGAACTCATTCCAGGCCGCGTTGGAAGGACTAAAGGCTGCGTGATACTTACAGAGAAGTCCACGGTGCATGTGCGCGGGTAACCAGGGATTCCAGGACTAAAACGCCATATTGTCTCCAGGTGATTGAACAGCTTCCCGTCGGTGCAGACAGCCTGAGGAGACCACATCATTAGACTCACGCGTTCAGGCAGCTTCACTTCCCTCCTGGTTCTTCGGCTTTATTAGATTTCAGCCTAGCGCGAGTTACATGAGTCATGTTTTGTTTCATTCAGTTTCCCATGTGGATTACACAGACTAAACTTTTTCTCTAGTGGCACTGTTTTTTCCCCTTATTTAGTTATGGGTCTGGAGTCTCAAAACAAAGTATTCCTCTTCTGTGGCATCCCAAAGACCCCGTTTGTCCAGAAATGTGTGACTGTGGTCAGGAGGGACCAGTGGACTTACAGAAATCACTCCAGGCTGAGGCTGAGCTGCTTGTTTCAGGTCGTTAGCAGCTAATGCTAATGTTACTTTACACAATATTGTCATTGCTAATAAACGTTAGCCTACTCGCACACAGTTTTAACAAGTCTAATTTCCAACTGCCTGGGTGTTATATTCTTCGATCAGACACAAAGTCCGTAATCTTGAAAGCTCTGAGGGCGTGTGGACGAGGAAGAGCAGATGGAAAAAACAGTGAAGATGTTTCCTCACTGTTTTTCATGACTATCTAACAGTGGAGAGGAAACAGCATGTGGTGACGTCAAAATGGCAGTGACAACAAACAAGTCTTGTGACTGAAACCCACGGATACAACTGCCCATTGAATTGCAGAAGAGCGCATTTGAAGCACGTGTAGCGATGCCTGGGACTTTCTCTGCGTTGTAACAGTGGGTGGCTACAATACCTTTCTGGATTTCTCTTTTCACTCGCACAGACACAACAGACTCCTCTTTTTACATGAAATATCAAGAGTTAAGACATGTCCTTACTTTGACTAGATGCGGCCGGACGTTGGTGATCATGGACGTGTATCTCTCGACCACTGGAGGAAAACCCACTTCTAACTGGGCTTTGGCGTGGCCCGCTCTTTTCATTATGGTCTGAGACTTCTTGCACCAAGGGACAAAATGCTTGTAATCATCGACATTGGCGACGACATCGTACATCTCCTGCATAGAAAACCTGCACAATAAATAGACAGAGATTGTAAGTGGAGGTGTTAATCCATGTTCCAGCACATTCGTGATGCATTGAGCTCATCAAAAATAATATATCCAAGACATTTTTGTCAATATCGCCGCCCCTATTTGTTTTGCTATTATTTTTCTTCAAGAATCTAAAATAAAATGTTGAATATTCAAAAAGGCAGCTTGAAATGGAGGTGGAAACGTGCCATTTACACTGAGACTATTTTTAAATAGTGTTATTTTGTTTTAGTTTTAACCTACAAATATTACACCATTTGGTTTGTTAATCAAAATACACTTAAACTACAGAAGTATTATGGAGGATTATAGAATTTCTAACCCCTACACTTTTTACTCTAACCATACTCTGCGTTCTCATTGTTAAAGCACGAGTAAATAAATACTGGAGAATACACTGTGCCACTCAAGACGTTTTCATGTCGACAGAGGCAAGAAAATGAACTATAATAAAAACGTCTATGCATTTTAAGAGTAAAATAATCCAGATTTGTATGAACTTTTGTATTTTACAATCCTCCCAGCGCAAAGACGACACTGCACACATAAAACGGGCTTCACCAAATGAGAACTGCTATGTAAAAATCAAGTACAGCACATTTAGAGATAAAAGTTGTTCTAACAAAGCTAACATAGTGTGTCACGGTGAATAAATAAAACACTAATGACCTTCTAATAGTACAATAGCCTTTCTTGCAGTTCTAGTTAGACTTATTGATAGTTACACTGTGACAGAGCGTGTGTGAACGGCAGAATTACCCCAGTATCCTGCGCTCGGAGTACTCCTTCCTCTTGTTGGTGAGGCTGATGAAGCTCCGGCTGTGTGGAACCGCCGACATCACGTCCCGCTCGTAAAAACAAGGCACTTTGGGAGTCCTGGTCATTAGAATCCCACACGACGACAAATATCTAGCACAGAAAAAGGAGGAAATATTGACTTTAAAAACAAAAAAAAGACATTCTAGAAAAAGCGATCGGCAGCAGCTCGTGACAAAAACAAGGGCACACACTAGGTCTTTGCAGCGGTTTACAGTAAATAATGACAGATATGGACGGACACAAAAAGGCTCTGTGTGGAGAGAAGCTGGTCATTTCTGAAATGGCCCTTTACGCGACTAGAAAAAACATTGGAATTTGACGCCTTTAGTTTAGATTGTTCACTGGAAATCCACAACTTCTGCTGAAACTGGCACTGAATGTGTCTGATTCAATATATTCAAGTTAAAGTTCTATGAAAAACTAAAACAGATTGGCAAATATTTAAAGTTATTGCTGTGTTTTAGGTTATATTACATAATTAACAAAAAATACCTATAGTGTTTAGTTGAGTTGGTAAAAGTTAACAATGAGGTTTTTTTTTTTTTAAATCAGACTATAACAAAACGAATATATAAAAAATGCTCCTCTTAATTGATATAGTTGTTGTTTTATTTTGATTTGAGGTGGATAATCAATTAATCAGAATAATTAAAGTAATTGTACAGTAATAGTATTTTGTTTTTTGGTATCTAAACTTTAAAACACATGCCAAAGATGCTTTAAACAACAGCAGACACATTATTACTCAAATGTCAAAAAAAGAACAAACAAAATTCAGTTTTTCATTATCAGTAGAAGTCGTCAGTCTCCATATTTCTACCTTTATTTGCTTGATAATGTATTTAAAACTCACTGTATAAAAGAAACAATCATTTTTATAGTGACCAAAGAAAATGATCGTCAACTGCAGCCATAATATTACAATGGATTTTCTTTCTGGATACTTCTCACTGAAACATCAAATTAACAGCAAAGTAATTATTATAATTATTACTTTTAGGGCATTCGATTAGTCATTTGGACGATTATTCAGTCAACCTACATTTGTATTACCAGTAGTCGACTAATTACTTGATTACTAAAGTGAAAAAGCTGAAGATTGATTTGGGAGTGAAACAATCTCCCAAATCAATCAAGTGAATCATGAGTTTCATCTGCCATTTTACAAATAAATACAGTTTAAGTACTTTTCTGTATAAATATAAATGCAGTTGTTGTCATAGATAGATCCTTAGTTTTGAGAGCTTTTATTGGCACTTTCACTCTCATTTTAGTGATTGGCAGGACGTGTCTTTGGTCGACCACAACTCAAGCCCGTTGCACAGCATGAAAATCTGCCACACATGTCTCTTTTACAGCCTTATACATAAGCACCATTTTCACTGTGGGTGACAGACTTTAACCTCAGCACGTTGAACACACTTTCATGCTGCTGTTGTCATTCCTAACGAGCACAAATGTTGTAAATATTGATCAGTTCTTTACCTGATGTGCTGTTGTCTCGCGCATCCTCTTTGCAGCACTGGTCGTGTGGCGCGAGGAGAGCCCACAGTGGCAATCTGAAGAAAGTCACTCAACGTCCTCACACCCAGGGGCAGTCTGCGGGCACAGGCTGAAGCTGCCATCAAACCAGAGGCTGCCCAGTTCAGTCCGATGAGGCCAAATGATCCCCGATACCAATAGTGTTTCAGTCCTAAAGAGACTGCGCGCTTCAGTTCCGCACAGTCAAGAGTTACAGCGACTCGGTTGGACACTCAACTTTGACTATTTGGGACTAGTGTCAACAAAACTAAAACGGACTTGTTGCGTGGCGTGACTGTTGTTGGTGTTTTTCCGCCGTTTTCAGATTATATCTACGATGCTAACAACGAGCCACTTAGCAATGAGTGCGAAGAAACACGACGTCAACTGACAAACCTGCCACTTTTACATATGTCCATTTTTACTTCCCTGATTTCTTCTTGAGATTATGAGGAAAAATGCCGTGGTAAAAACAGTGTGATGGTAGTATTTAGGTGTTGAACAGACGACCTTCTGCTTGTGCCGGTGTCGGACAAAGGTGCTGCTTCAGCGCAGGTTTGAGCCGAGTGTGGATCAAACACACTGCCACCTGGTGTCGAGGAAGTGTAACTGCGGCTAGTGACGAGACCGTGGATGATGATGATGATGATGATGATGATGATGATGATTCTTCTTCTTCTTCTTCTTCTTCTTCTTCTTCTTCTTCTTCTTCTTCTTCTCCTCCTTCTCCTTCTCCTTCTCCTTCTCCTTCTCCTTCTCCTTTAGACATTATCCTTTAGACGCGCATGCTCTTCCAAAACACTGAAACGTAATTCAAAGCGTTGATCGCGTTACTTAGATGGTTCGTGAAGCTTGTCACGTGACTCAGAATCACTGTAGGATGAAGTCTGGCGGTAATGTACATGGATGTATTATATTATGTAATGTAACACTTGATACCAGCCGCCTAAAAACACCACAGAAGAAGAAGAAGATTCAGACGTTCATGAACCGCTGTTGTTTCACGGGTTTTTCACTAGGGGCTTTAAACAGACCACAGAACAGAGTCTGTAGCAAATCTATGACTCTATGAAGTCTCAATCAGTAATAAATTCATGATAGTCACATCCTCTAGAGTTTGTGTCACTTTTTCTTGTGTCAAGAGCTGCCCTGTCCTCGGATTCTCCAATGTAAGAGAATAAATATACTGCATCCTCCACAGAAGGGAAATGTTGGCCATGTAATGTAAACACAGTTGCATCAATAATACACACAACTAAAAAGTGATTTTACCATAGCACACAGAATGGAGTTCGAACCACTGTGGATGTGGTAGTACTACAACATACCACCAGATGTCACTCTGGAGAACAGTTTGGTTCAAATGCTTTGCTGTTTCACGAGGCTTCACTTTGCCCATCACTGTCAGCAGGGTCACTTCACACTGGAGGGCCCCAAGGCAAGTGGCATGAGAGATGGGTAGAGCACCCAAATTACTTCAAGATTAAACAAAATCAAGTAAGATACAAAGTAGTGGTTCAAGAAATTACTCAACTGACAGTAAAAAAGTAGTTGGTTAAAAAACAAAATCATATCTGAAAGTGCAAAAAAAGAAATATTTAGCTAATTTTAAGCTTTTGTCACTTGTGGACTCACAGTGGGACGAGTAATACAAACATTTAATCAAGTAATATACTGCGGTACACTTCAAGTATTTAAAAAGTGTATGTAAGAAAAAAATGTAGGTAAGAAAAGTGCAATTTGTCAAAAAGTCACTCAAGTAAATGTAACTAACCACCTCTGCATAAATGAGCCTTAACTGGGGATAGATGATGATGTTTAGGGGATATTAATTTTTGTTTTATTTGTAACTCTTTGATTACATTAATGTGGCATCAATAAAAAGTGGTACATTCTCTCAATAAGTCAGGACAGGTGGTCATTGTACATATGTGGAGCATGACCTGGATGACCTGGATACCTTGCCACGCCCAGATCAATCTGAGGCAAAGCCGAGGTAAACAGCCCTTGTATGTCTATAGAGGACAGCTCTGCAGTTACCATGGTAACTCTTTTTCAGGAGCCTGTGAGGCCAGCTGCCCTGGGGCACACTGATGGAAGCAAGACTGCTAATCTGCACCATCAGCCCCTCCGACCAGCATCAACACCCACTCACACGCCTACAAGGAAGAGTGGACGAAGTGTCTTGCCAACAGACACAACGACAGATTGCACAAGAGCCACGGCTGCCTCACTCTAGCCCCTGATTTTCACAACGTTCTCCCAAGTATTAACCAGACCGAGCCTTGCTTAGCTTCCAAGATCAGATGAAATCGGACATGTTTGGCCACTAAAAACCATGTCATAACAGAGTTCCTTCAAAATGTGCTTACTCAAAGTTGTTTTTGAGTGATTCATGTATGTTTGGGTAGTCCTGTATTGTATAGTCCTGCATTTAAGGTTTGAGTGCTCAGAAAACCCCTATTTCCACTACCCCCTACCAATTGTACGCATTTCCATGATACCATGGAAAGGGAAAGTTAAAACCTTACGTCAGATGATTATCCATGGAGATGGATACGCTTTAATGCCATACTCTGGAATAGTATAGTCAAAGGAACAAAATTACCATGAAAAAAGCAGGAGACTGTCAGGTTTGTACTTTGGTGCTTTAATAGAGTTTGCCCATGTCCTGTTGTCGTGTCTCTCTTCATCCACACGATGTCGCCCTTCCCTGGGTGTGGAGTCGCAGCCCGCCACGCCTGTAGGAGGACCAGCTCCGGCCCAGACCTTTCCCCATCCCCGTCAAACACACACAGGATACACACAACACTGACAGACAGATCCACTGCATTACTGCCTGCGATGGGTGTAGTCTGAAAACAAGTGCATTCAGTGGCGAACCGCAATATACCTCCAAGTCGAAGCCTCATGAGGGAGCTCCGTCCTGGCTGAGTTCGGGAGATGGGGGTACTCAACATTGCAGACCAGGTTTGAGCAAAGAAAACGCTCCTCCGAGAAATTGTGTGACTGTGGCGCAGTCTATTTGCTGGGGATGATCTGGACTCGTTCGCAGTCTTGAAGGGATTAAATCGAAATCACACTAGTGCAAGCGGTTGTTAAATGTTTAACGTGCTTAGTCTTCAATTTATATTTTTATTTTTAGTCGCGGATTCATATTTTCGTTTAGTTTTTCTGGAAATGCTCAGTGCAGACGCTGTTCAGGCCTCGGTCTGGGTCGCGGCCAGTACTGTGACAGAGTTAGCTCCGAGGCTAGCAGCTAGCGGCTAATACAGTGAGGTATCATAAAGCTAGAGTGCTCTGGATTTGTTGCCGTGGTGATTGCGGCGGCCATCTTGTAATTGTAAGAGCAGCAGACAGATCACTTAAGTAATTCAATAACAGAGCCAGAAATTCAAAGACAATATTCATTATCCTAATAAAGCATGTTTTTATGAACATTAATATCCACCCATATTCAAAATGAATCTATGTTTGTGTAGTAATTCATCAACTGACATAATCATTGATAACTGTCCTGTTTATTTCACGTTTATTACTATATAAGAAGACTTAATTATCTAAAATATAAACACTTATTTCTTCTTATTAATTTTTTCAGGTTTCAAAATGATGAAAATCAGTACAATTTATATAAAGATTAGCGAATTAAATGTATCTATCAATAGATTTATTTGCATGAGTTCTAGAGTAGAAACAATCACATCCAGAACATGGCTGCTGGAGCTGGTTGTTGGTTACTACAGGTTACCACGGTTATATCTGATCTTTCTAGTATTCTATTTACGGCTTTGTGCTAATGCGGCTAATGCGCTAGCCTCGGGGATACTGGTTTACACTGGATAAACCAGGCCGGACCCAGCTAGTTACACTGTAATAACTAGTAAAAAGGTATATTACCAAACGAGAAATTATTACGTCCGATTTTTCACACCGTAGAAATAAATTCGCATGGGATATTTTTAACGCGCTAGCACGTCATGTACCTTGCGTTGTAACGTTATATCACTGCGGTTTTGACATTTGTTTTGTACCTGAGCCTTATTCCTGTTTTCTTTTTCCTTCTTTCATAACAATATAATAGTACCTTTAATTCCTGTTATCCAGTACTAGATAATACAATATTCTTTACAGTGAGTGTGTAGAAAGCCTTATAAATTCTCTGTGTAATGAGCGGTGGAAGAAAACACAATATTATAATGCTCTGGAGATAAAATAATCTATACTTATAACTTTTAAAAATGAACTTAAAGGTGGAATGGACGATTTTTGTCAGCACATTTTTTATCATATTTCCTCGTGGCGTGGATAAATCATTTGTCCTGCCACGTATCAATCATAAAACACACCTACCGCTCACCTGCAGCCGCGTCAGGCTCGTCCCCACGTTTCTGCGTGCCTAAGCGCATGGATCTATCATAATATAGTTCCCTCAGTGTACGGGGCAAAATGAAGACGGAGAAAGACAGTTCGAGCTGACGCAGAAGTGGACAGAAATCTACGGGAGACGAGAGATGCGATGTGCTCCGTTGCGCTAATAAACAAACGCACGTGTGTGTTGTATCGGTCCGCACGGGGGAGTGTGCATGCGCACTTCCGCCTGCGTTCTCAAATCACCGAAAAATCGTCCATACCGCCTTTAAACATCTTTCAAACAAGGATATATGTTATTTTCTTTTTAATGGTTGATTCACTTTCTTTTTTGTGAGATACTTGAACTTCATAGGCTCATATTAGGACTTTTCTGATGAGTTGTGAAAATATTGTCTGAATACTGGTATTGAGATAATCGAAAAATTATATTGACATTTTTGTCAATTTCTCTCACCTCTAGTTGTAATATCGTTGTTATGTCATGTACCGTGTGTTGTGCCATAGTCCTTTCCTCCGCCTCTCTGTGGACTCGTTAGTCGTAAACATAGACTGTAGGGCTGTAGAACGGAGTAATTATTCACATTTACTGATTTGTCGGGCCATAATGGGACTTTTCTTTGCTTTGCAGCCTCCTCTGGTCCAGGCCATCTTCAATCGCAATGCTGATGAAGTTCAATTATTATTGCACAAAAATGAGGACGTCAATGCACTGGTGGGTTTAAACACGTCTTTGCAAGAAAATGTATTATATTTGTTATAATGATTTAAACTCTTTCTTGGTTAAAACCTCAACAGGATCAAGAGCGGCGTACACCACTTCATGCTGCTGCCTGTATGGGCGATGTCCACATATTAGACCTCCTCATAGAGGCAGGTGAGTGTCAGACTAAATGTGTTATTTACAATCATTACCGCTATATTGTACATAACACTATTACTGTGACCGCTTTCTTTCAGGGGCCAGTGTGAATGCTAAAGACCATATTTGGTTGACTCCATTGCACAGAGCAGCCGCTTGCAGAAATGAAGTATATGCCTTTTAATTTTTCGTTTATAATACATCCAAAAAGAGGGTGCTGGTCTCTTGCATTGTTAACACAATTTGCACTTGTTTCCCTTCAGAGAGCTGTAGGCCTGCTGCTGAGGCGAGGAGCTGAGGCAAATGCACGAGACAAGTCCTGGCAAACTCCTTTGCATGTGGCAGCTGCCAACCGCGGCACTCGCTGCGCAGAGGCCCTGCTCTCCCAGAGCAACCTGAACATGGCCGATCGAAGTGGCCGCACTGCCCTGCACCACGCTGCTCAGAGCGGGTTTCAAGAGGTGAGGCCAAGAAAAGCAGAAAGGCATGCAAGAAATAAAGATATATGTGCAATAAGTCTAAATATGTTTGTACATTTTAGATGATGAAGCTCCTCGTGAACAAAGGGGCCAACATCAGTGCCATCGATAAGAAAGAAAGACAGCCTATTCATTGTGCTGCTTACCTAGGTAATAACAGTGCACTTCAATCTCTGTACTAATACTATAGGAGGGGTGTTTTTTTCAGTGTTAGAACACTGTTCTAACATGGTTAAGATCTCCATGAGTCAAAAATGTCCCCTTTGAACTTCACCTAACATGTTTTTCCACATTTTGACTAATACCTGCACATTTCTTGTGTGTTTGAAGGACATGTGGAGATTGTAAAATTGCTGGTGTCCCGAAGTGCAGATAAGAACTGTAAAGATAAGCAGGGTTACACGCCTCTCCATGCTGCCGCTGCTGGTGGTCATATTGACATAGTTAAATACCTTCTGAGGATGGGCACTGAGGTAAGATGTTACTTGAATAAAAGTACAGATACTGGCGCAAAAGAATATGAAAGTATATACAATAAAAAAGTACTCCTTTGAACATGTACTTTCAAAGTAGAAAGTAAAAGAATTTCACACAGTAAAAGGTATCTAGTACTTTTACTTCTGTACCTTGTTACTCTGCACCAGTGCCTCTACAGTCATGCATTCAAAAATGTTATAAATTCCTCTCAGTATCACTGCTGCAGGCTCTGATGTTCCTGTTTCTTAGATTGACGAGCCAAATGGCTTTGGGAACACGGCGCTCCACGTGGCCTGCTACATGGGGCAGGAGGCTGTGGCCACGGAACTTGTCAATCACGGAGCAAACGTTAACCAGCCCAACAAGTGTGGCTACACCCCTCTGCACCTGGCTGCTGTCTCCACCAACGGTGCCCTCTGTCTGGAGTTGCTGGTCAACAACGGGGCAGATGTCAACCAGCAGGTACGGTTAATCTGCAACTAACCAGAATAAGAACTAGGGAAGCGCAGTGAATCAAATTTGAATCAGGATCGAGAATTTGTTATTTCTAAATGCCAGTGATCGGCCTGAGTCTTTGTATCAACCGGTCCACAGACAATCCTATTGTCAATGTTTAGGAAATTAATGATGAAGGCCATTTTTGTTTTATTAAAATATTAAGATCAATTAATTTGAGAGATAAATCTGATTCATTGTTTTGTCATAGTAAGAAGGCATCCCAGTCATTTTATTTTTGTTAATTTCTACAATTTTAGTAATTGTAGAGCTTTCTTTTTGGAGACTTTTAAAATGTTGCATTGTGGCTGTCGGATTTGTTGTAGTGTTTATGTTGCCCATGTAACCTTTGACCCTTCCGCCACATTTCCTCCAGAATGATTGTGTGGAGACTGTTTATTAACATGGCTGTTACGTCCCTGTCAGTGTCTCGAGCCAAATGAAATAGCTTAACATGTTTGTAAAGGAAATAGTTTTTTTCTTGATCATTGTATTTCGTCATTCTTCCCAGAGCAAAGAAGGGAAGAGCCCCCTGCACATGGCAGCCATTCATGGGCGCTTCACACGCTCTCAGATCCTCATTCAAAACGGTAACACTTCTGGTCCAAATGTGTTTTTGGGTCAGTTTTGGTGCTTATTTTTCCTCCTGTATTTTCCAGGTGGGGAAATTGATAGCGTGGACAAGTATGGCAATACTCCCCTCCATGTTGCTGCTAAGTATGGCCATGAATTGCTGATCAGCACTCTGATGACCAATGGAGCAGACACGGCCAGGTATCTAACGCCTCTTATGTGTTCAACCTGTCCATTAGAAGAGCTAGAGGAGCGCAGAACATTGAATCTGATAGTAATGGGAAGGTATATTGTTTGTAATAAAAACTAGCTCAGAATTCTGCCTAAAGAGCTGATTGAAAATAACTTTTCCAATAAACATATGCTGTAATCTTCCTAATAACACTATAGAGTCATTTTACAGTCCTTTCCCATTTTGTTGAATTGCCAAAATATCTTTGGAATAGTTCCCAAAATATTGAGAGGATAACTTTAGTCAATATGGCCCATCCTATAATGAACACCTCTATTTGTCAATAAATTGATTTGATTTGATTTGATATTTGTTACTTAATCCTATCAAAATCTAATCTAGTATAGCACATAATAGTTTTTTTCTTTTTAGACGTGGGATCCATGGAATGTTCCCTTTGCACTTAGCTGTGCTGTACGGGTTTTCAGACTGTTGTCGCAAGTTACTCTCCTCAGGTTTGTAAATGTGATTAAACTGTGACATTCATACGATGGTTTGATGATTAATGGATGAATAACTGTTGAACAATAGCCTAATGTGCTTCTCTCTCTCACCTTAGGTCAGCTGTATAGTATAGTTTCCTCTATGAGTAAAGAGCATGTACTATCAGCTGGGTTCGACATTAATACCCCTGACAACTTTGGGAGGACCTGTCTACACGCTGCTGCCTCTGGAGGGTAAGAAGAGGGCCTTCAAACTGGCAAATGATTATTTATTACATTTCATATTGTCCACCTGCAATTAGGACATTTAACATGGAAAAAACATTTGATATTAGCCATGTTTAATAATATAATTCTGTGTCTTTTTGCCGAAATGATTAGATTTTAGGGTTGTCCTAAAGCGTATAGCCAGATACGAACTGATACTAAAACTAGTATAAAAAGTAGCAACTCAAAATCTCCTCACAAATAGGACAGAGTTGGTCTTTTTCTTTTCAAATGGTCTTGGTTTAAAACAGAAATAGTATTAGACCTCACAGTATTATTACTAAACATTGTACTATTCTAGAGCTTTTTATGATTTGAGAAAAGAAGATTTAGTTTTTCAGTGTGCGAGAACAAACTTTATCTCTTATGAATCTAATATCTTGTTTTTTGTCTTCCACAGAAACGTTGAATGTCTGAACTTGCTCTTAAGCAGTGGGACTGACTTGAATAAGAGGGACTTAATGGGAAGGTTGGTCACTTTTTCCACAGTGCATTATATTGTTCTTTATCAGTGCCAGTAATTGTGAGTGGTTGTTCTCTGGAATCCCCCGGGCGCAGGACACCGTTGCACTATGCGGCTGCTAATGGGAGGTACCAGTGCACCGTGGCCCTGGTAAGCGCTGGCGCTGAGGTCAATGAGGCGGACCAAACCGGCTGCACTCCCCTGCACTACTCTGCGGCCTCCCAAGCCTTCAGCAGGTAATGAAGTGTGGACATGTTCAGCGTGTCAGGAGAAGAAATACGGCATAAGTCAGTTTAGCTTGTTATTCATCCTGTGATTATGGAACACCTTGGCTGTAATAATGGAATGTATAGGGATGGGACAAGATCTAAAATTGTGCACACATTAGAAGTGGGCAATACATCGACATTTAAATCAGATGTGCAAAATTTGACGCCTATTTAAAAAAAAAAAAAAAAAAAAAAAACTGCTACAAAAGGGGCTGATTAGAAATAAAAATGAATAAAGGTTAAGCTTTCAAATTAGTATAATTTACTGACTGAGTATAATGTGATGTTTCTGCTTTTTTACAGTCACTTTATCTGATCATTAAACCTCAACTCAAATATTCAAAGACATGTTTAACACATTTCCGTTGGATTGACGGGATACTCATTTTGTCCATATTGTCCAACTCTAGCACACATGAGGAAAATTGTAGGAGATGAGTTCTTCTTTGCTGTGTGTTTACATTTGGCTGAGACTTAAAAGGGTTGAGCGCTGGTCAGTCACACCTTTTTGTTGAGAAGCTGTAGTACTTAAAAACAGAAAATGAATGAAAACGATAATGATTCATCTTTATGATTTATTATTGTAGTATATAAACGGCTTAATCAGATACTTCTTATATGTTAGAAACATTAAAGTGTTAAAAAAATGATGATGTACTTCACAAAATATTCATTTCAATTTCTTAGAGTCGATCGTCAGTTTTCTGGAAATCATCAGAATAATGAAGATGAAGCAAAGGAGTCGTACTTGTGAGTTTCTCTGGGTTTTGTGCAGTTAAAGCTTTTTTAATGTATCCTCCACTAAATATATGTTTCTTTATCAGCTGCTTGGAGCATCTTCTGGACAATGGTGCTGACCCTTCGATGGTCAACGCAAAGGGTTACAGCGCCGTTCACTATGCAGCTTACCATGGAAACAAACAGAACCTGGAGCTGGTACGTTCCTCATGAGAATATCACAATATAGAAGAGAGCTGCATGGAGATGTTATGATTATCTTCAGAATATCATTAAATATAAAAAATCTGGATGTTTTGGCAAAAGAAAACTCGGATACAGGTGAGGATCAGGTATCTCAGCCTGGTTTACATTCACAACTGTATTTCACATTATTTATCTAAAAGGATACAAAATTTTGTGTTTCAAGTTTTACAGGACAGAAAGTTAAAGAAATGTTGACAGCACAATGTTTTTTTAATTTTATCTACAGATATATTACACACACTCCCACAAATTCTTACAATACAAAATACTTTCTAGAAAAAAGCATTTTTATCCATCCTTTGTAATAGAACAGGAAAATAACCAACATTTCTACCCTCTAAATCCTACAAATCAAGTTAGAAATCTTGGGGTATAAACAGACATAAACATAGACAGCCTCCTGCTGGTGCCAGAGTCAGGACTAAACATGGACTGGCCTCCTGCTGGTGCCCAGAGTCAGGACTAAACATGGACCTGCCTCCTGCTGGTGCCCAGAATCAAGACTAAACATGGACCGGCCTCCTGCTGGTGCCAGAGTCGGGACTAAACATGGACCGGCCTCCTGCTGGTGCCAGAGTCGGGACTAAACATGGACCGGCCTCCTGCTGGTGCCAGAGTCGGGACTAAACATGGACCGGCCTCCTACTGGTGCCAGAGTCGGGACTAAACATGGACCGGCCTCCTGCTGGTGCCAGAGTCAGGACTAAACATGGACTGGCCTCCTGCTGGTGCCCAGAGTCAGGACTAAACATGGACCGGCCTCCTGCTGGTGCCCAGAATCAGGACTACACATGGACCGGCCTCCTGCTGGTGCCAGAGTCGGGACTAAACATGGACCGGCCTCCTGCTGGTGCCAGAGTTGGGACTAAACATGGACCGGCCTCCTACTGGTGCCAGAGTCGGGACTAAACATGGACCGGCCTCCTGCTGGTGCCAGAGTCGGGACTAAACATGGACCGGCCTCCTGCTGGTGCCAGAGTCGGGACTAAACATGGACCGGCCTCCTGCTGGTGCCAGAGTCAGGACTAAACATGGACCGGTCTCCTGCTGGTGCCAGAGTCAGGACTAAACATGGACCGGTCTCCTGCTGGTGCCAGAGTCAGGACTAAACATGGACCGGCCTCCTGCTGGTGCCAGAGTCAGGACTAAACATGGACCGGCCTCCTGCTGGTGCCAGAGTCAGGACTAAACATGGATCGGCCTCCTGCTGGTGCCAGAGTCAGGACTAAACATGGGGAATCTGCGTTTCAGTTTTATGCAGCTATAATCTGGAACATTCTTCCTGAAGATGTGAGACAGGTTCACTCTGACAATGTTCAAATCCAAGCTAAAACAGTTTTGTTTAGTTGTGCATATGACTGTGAGGATTTTCTTTGCACTCTTCTCTTTTATGTCTAAAAAAGTTTTGTGATTTCTGTCATGTCTGTGATTTTAATGTTTTGTTTTTTTTCCTGTCTTGTGAAGCACTTTGGATTGCCTGTATGAATAGTGCTC
The DNA here is from genome assembly GCF_026437365.1 of Eucyclogobius newberryi. Taxonomy (NCBI): domain Eukaryota; kingdom Metazoa; phylum Chordata; class Actinopteri; order Gobiiformes; family Gobiidae; genus Eucyclogobius; species Eucyclogobius newberryi. Next base: position 13,178,460 of record NW_027315801.1, on the reverse strand, counting down.
TAAAAATAAACTTGCCTTAATCTATTTCTGTGTGTGTTGCTTTAGCTGCTGGAGATGTCCTTCAATGCACTAGGAGACATAGAAAGCAGTATTCCCGTCAGCCCGCTCCATCTCGCGGTAAGTTTGACAGATTTGTTAGTAATCACTGGAGGGTTTCTCTTCCTGCTTTGGATTGTGACCGTTTGGTTCGCTGTTGCAGGCGGACGGCGGTCACTGGCAGGCGCTGCGGGTGCTGACGGAGACCGCTGCCTACGTGGACATGCAGGACGCCGCGGGCCGATCCGTGCTCTACTTGGCGGCGCAGAAAGGCTTCGCCCGCTGTGTGGAAGTGCTGCTGGCTCAGGGCGCCTCGTGTCTGCTCAATGACAACCAGCTCATGTGGACTCCCATTCATGTGGCAGGTATTTACTGGAGGTGGGCCGTATTGACAAAGAAACATGTTAAAACATTATTTAAAATGTATTAGTTGAGGTGTAATTGTCAAACAAATGTGAAATGTCTATAAAATGTGTCACAAAAGGGCAGAAATATTACCTTATACCCCTGTTTGTAAGTTTAAAGTGTTTTCCATTTGTATTTATATTATATTTAATCAGCTCCTATTCTGGCATTTTTCTATAAACTATTGGTTTTATGTCTTCAAAACAACAATACAGTGAACCCTCGTTTATTGCGGGGGTTACGTTCCAAAACAAACCCGCAATAGGCGAAATCCGCAAAGTAGAAACCTTCATTTTTTTACAGTTATTATACAATGAAATACTCCATAAAACATTGAAGCTCACGCGCGCCGCTCTCACCGGCCTCTCACGCGCGGCGCCGCTCATACCGGCGTCTCCCGCAGCTCACACGCGCGCTCTCACCGGCCAATTTGTTATTGAAATAAATGGGAACATTTATTTGTTGTTTTTATTTGTTTTTCACTTTTACCTTTTTTTTACCTCGTCTCCCAACTACATATCGTAAAAGCTAGGAGATACCATCTCCTGATGGCATATATACATATATTGATAATTATTAGACAAAATTGAATGATTTCCTCAACATCGACCATGACCAAGCAGAACAAGAATACGGGTCCTTAGCTACACTTTGGACGTCGCACATTGTGTTTCTATAGCCTAATTATGGTTAAACAAAATAAAAACCTGTTTAATACTAATAATTAAAATAATACTAAATCATACAATTATTTAGATCTATTTGTAGATCTTTAGGCTTTGTCGAATATAGACCGAGATTAAATGTGAAAAGTGAAACACAAATAAAAACAACAAATAATTTTCCCATTTATTTCAATAATCAATTAGTTCAGGGTTTTTGGCAGCATTCCTCACTAGTCCGCTTTTACTATGTAGTTAGGAGACGAGGGGAAAAAAAATGCAAGATTAAGAGTTTAAGTCAGGTATTGATCTCAGGGACTTCTGCACTCAAATACGTCTCGCTAACCACTGGGCCAACACTGACGGCGGTTTTCCCGTGCGGGCGCCTCTGCACACGCAGAGCGCCGTCTGGCACAACACAAACACAAATGTTGTTATGAACGTAAAAGAGCCTCATGAAACCAGGCAAAGAGCCGCATGCGGCTCGCGAGCCGCGGGTTGTCCAGGCCTGTTGTAAAGCATTATACATTGTCTTTAAAAATTAGTATCTAGTAATTTCTTGATACTAAAACCCTTGTAATGACATGTCTGCTGTGCCGAGCTGTTATGTTAAGTAAGGAAAGTGCTTATATTCTTTCAACAAAATCAATTATTTGCAAGATACAACTTAAAGATAAAGAATATAAAAGTTTTTACATTATACTCTATACATAAATGTGGTTGTATAAGATACTGCATTTTTTTGGTCATCATTTTGTGCCTCGTAAAACTATTATCTTGGTCAAAATATCTTATTACATTAAAATAAATATTAATGTATAATTTCCTTGATGATAAAAACATATCTTACTCTTACATGAGTTTTTGTGATGGTTAACGTGATGTCTCTGACATGTATGTATTAAATATAAGGAATGTATTGTAATATGTGGCGTTTCTGTCTCTAGCTGTAAATGGTCACGTGGAGTGTCTTCGCATGATGATAGATTACGGAGAGGAGGGCGATCTCACAAACATGGCTGACAAATCTGGCCAGTAAGTTTTATCTATTCATTTGCACAATAAAATATTAAAGAGCCACCATGTCCAACACTTTGTAAACATGTTTTATGAAATGTGCTCTGATCAAAGTATGTTCTTGTGTCTGAATAGGACTCCTCTGATGCTCGCCGTCTTGGGAGGTCACATCGACTGTGTTCGCCTGTTGCTGGAGAAAGGTTCCTCGCCTGATGCCAAGGACAAGAAGGGCAGCACAGCTTTACACAGAGGGGTTTGTGCTGTTAATGACCTGTAACCTCTGTCTCACAATAGAACATTGAAAACGAACCCTTTCCCTCTCTTATTTTCTGCGCAGGCTGTGTTTGGTCACACTGACTGTGTAGCAGCTCTCCTGGACCACAAAGCGCCTGCACTGAGCCGGGACTCCCAGGGTAAGACTCCTCTGCACTACGCTGCGTCTCGAGGCCACACCGACATCCTCGCCGCGCTGACACAGGCCGCCGTCGCCACAGATCCACATGACAAGATGCTGGACAACAAACAATACACGCCGTTACACTGGGCTGCGTACAAAGGTAAGAGTCATTTAGTCACTCGTCACTTAAGTATGAAACGATGATGACCGAAGGATTTAGAGAAAAAAATATCCACTTTACATGAAATATTGTAAACTCATCCAAGAGAATGAACATTTGTGAGAATACAGAAATAACCTGTTAAAAATGAATATAGTCAAGTAATACAAGTGTCTTATGCTTTTCTGAATATGTTAAACCAGGTTTTTATTTGGATTCAGACCCAGTTATTCAGAAAAGATGTGAGGTTTTAATAAAATGTTATTGGTCTTGTTCCAGGGCATGAAGACTGTTTGGAGGTTTTACTTGAATACAAAACATTTAACCATGACGAGGGAAACCCTTTCACCCCACTGCACTGTGCTCTGTAAGTATTCAGCTGACATTCTTTAAAACAGAGATAATTAGTAGTTTTTATTTGTCAAATGGGTTCACATGCTCTTTGTCATATAGATTGTTGTAAATGTATTTATAATTATAATTAATGTATGTAGATGTCAATACATAAACAAAGTGACCTTCGGTTGTGTCTAAAGCCTAAACTGGCCTGAAGTTCTGATGATGTGTTTCTCCTTCAGCATGAATGGCCACAGCGGTGCTGCAGAGAGGCTGCTGGAGTCAGCTGGAGTCCAAATGATAAACACCCGAGATGCCAAAGGAAGGTGAGCACCAATCAAGTACAATGAACTTCAAGGTCAACAGTTTCATTAACAAAGCATTTAGCCACTTTGAATATATGAGGGTGTTTGAAACAGGATCAGTCAGTTTAAACAACTAGCCTCGATTAGAAAAGCAGAATACATTCAAATAATCTGAGCTCTGATGTATTTGCTGTAGGATCCCACTGCACGCCGCTGCGTTTGCAGAGGACGTGGCAGGACTTCAGCTGATGCTGCGTCACGGAGCTGAGGTGAACACCGTGGACCTCAGCGGGCGCTCGGCTCTGATGGTCGCTGCCGACAGAGGCCACAGCGGCTCAGTAGGTGAGTGGGAGGATCAGAGCTCTGAATGGAGTAATGACACTGGAAAGTGTGTTCATATTTTGTTTTGATGCAGCCATCCTCCTCCATCGGGCCAAGGCTGATCTGACTTTGCTGGATGATAATAAGAACACTGCCCTGCACTTGGCCTGCAGCAAGGTACATGCCGGAAACACAGTCTGTCCTGTCGTGCTGAGCTCTTTGTAACTCACTGGTTTGTTTCCTTTCAGGCTCATGAGATGTGTGCCTTGGTGATTCTGGGGGAGATCCACAATCCCACTCTAATAAACGCCACCAATAGTGCTCTGCAAATGTGAGAACCCAGCCAATCCCCCATAACTGTTGTCACTGTTTTAGTCGGTTTGACATCTCTCTCTCCCTCAGGCCTCTCCATCTCGCGGCTCGTAACGGTTTGTCCACTGTAGTTCAGGCACTGCTGAGCAGAGGAGCCACTGTGCTGGCCCTGGATGAGGAAGGTAAATCTACAGCACCAGCTACTGCAATTTTGGAATGGTGTTAAAATCAGATAGTAATCAATACTAGTTTTAGTATTGATTAGATGCTCATTTGAAGAATTATCGATACTGAAATAAACAGGAGAAAATGTTACCTTTACAGACTTTTAATGATCTAGTATTTAAAGAAGACTGTTTTTTTTTTAATTATCATTGTCGCACCAAAGCTGGTATCATGCATTAAGCCCAATCCTTAGTATTTAAGTAGTAGTTCTAAGTGCGGCCAACTCTCTGCTAAATGTCCCCTGCTGTAATGTGTCCTCTCCTCTTCAGGTCACACGCCGGCTCTCGCCTGTGCTCCTAACAAAGACGTGGCCGACTGCCTGGCTCTGATCCTCTCTACCATGAAGCCTTTCCCTCCGCGGGACCCTCCTTCCTCCTGCTCCTGCTCCTCCCCCACCGTCTCGCCCTCCCCAGGTCTCAACATACTGAAGCACTGCGGCATCACTGCTGCCTGCACACCGCTGCCCAGCAACGGCCTCCACAACGGCTACGTCAAAGAGCGGCACGGAGCGGCGGTGGGGCTGGACGGCTGCCTGTCTGAGTGAGCGTCCTCGGGCTGCGATCTCCACCACCAGAGGGCGCCTCCCTTTAACACGGCCGGAGAGAGCACCCACTGTCCCTGTTCTGTGTATGTATGTGCCGTGCGTCATGTGCGTGTGAATGTTTGGTCTTCTCTTGAGGTGCAGTCAAACCTAATATGCAATTAGAGTCCATTCCTCCATCTCTTAGTAGTGCTTATTATGTGGAGGCAAATGGCTCTACAAGGTCACTCGGCTCAAGTCCGGCAACTAAACAAACAAACAAAATAATCTGGCCTTTTTGACACGACATAAATCCCTTTAAAATAACGCTGAAATAACTCAAACTATGATCGCATGTAGCTTTAAGCAGTGACTTGTCATATCATGCCCTGCTGCAAGTGACCTTGTAGAGTCAACAATCATCCCTAAAGAGTGATCAAAGACTTATTAATAATTTAACTTTTTTCTTTTTTGTTTTTTACTCATCCATTAGATTTTTATGAAGGAACCACACAAGGGAAAATTTTGCTTCTTCTGAGTGCAATGTTTGTGTACTACAGTACAATCTGAATTTGGAAAAGGGTCACAAAGATATTAGTCCCATTGTGTACTTTAAATGCACGGCCTCAAATTCTTTGGCATTTCATATGATTTGGTTTTGCTGCTGAATATAAGGTGTCATGTCGGGTCGGCGTTGTTACTTCTACCTGATCATAACGCTGACCCGCTATTTTAAGAGATGCTAAATAAGTGTTTAAGCTAGAATGTTTCTAAGCATATAAGTTATGACCAAAGTTGATCAACACTACTATGGCTATAAATTATTTATTTGAGATGAACTGTACTGTATAGAGAGACAATAGATCTTGATATACCTCGTCAACTCGTTTAGCAGCTGCTTCATCTTCACCAGGGTCCATAGGCCTGAGTTCTCCTTGTGCGACGGAGAACCAGAGTAGGATAGTGACTGACTGAGGCCTTGTTTATTTAAATGAAGGCTTTACTAGTAATATCTGCCAACAACACCTCATCAAAGCATTGTGTATCTGAGCACATAAATGAACAAGCCATTTCAATTTTCCCATCTCACAACTGTGTTTTGAGAAGAAAAATAAATAAATCAAATTTTAAACAGCCTGAATATTGAAAGAGCGATCAGATTTGAGGTTTAGGCACCAAACCGGTCATCAGCATTACACTTGTTTTTACTACTCTGACAAAAAGAGTATTTCTGAAGCTGGTGAACTAGTCTTAAAAATCAAATCTCTCGACTTCTCTGTGGTCGACTCTGATCAGTTTGAATAGTTAAGTATTATTTGATGTTTATATTGGGCAGTTTTCAAGCAATATTTTGTTTTTTGCCTTTTTTGTTAATGTTATTGAATAGACAATCACTGTCACAAGGGCTTTTGTTTCCCTGGAATGTGTTTGATTTTGTTTTATTATTTCTATTTTTATTGTTTCATGAAGACTAACCTAAAGACTAAACGAATGGCTCTGTGTGTGCTGGGCATTTTACTGTCAGTGTCAACTCAAATGCACTGGATTGCCTTTACGGCGTCTCATGAAATGCCTTTTGACCCATGCCTTCTGTAACACACCATTTCACGTATTGTTTCATAGGACAAGGTCTAACATGGCTTATCTTCTCACACATTAAATTGGCAGCACATTAAACCACGATTGCACCATAGTTTGTCATCGAGAAATGCCCGGCAGAAAACGCAGAGCTTCTCCTGGCATTTGCTTTGACCAGGGTTTTCAAACCCTCAATAAAAACAAATGGGGCTAAATGAAACGCAGAGGGAAATTTTGCTTAATTGTACTCGTTTATCAGGAAAAGCAGAATTCCAAATATGTGTTCATATGTTAGATATTCATTATTGTTTTTTACTCAAATGATTGTAACGGACCACTAGAGCTGTTTGTGACTTAGATGTTATATCTATGCTATTTTTAATTTTTTCCACCTCCTGGTGGTAAAAAAGAAGTCAAAATGTTTTCATTGGCGTGATCGCTTCATATCTGAGGGTGTGAAGTGGCACAGTTGCACACATTAGCTGACTGGATGAGAGAGGACCTAGAGTAGGTGTTGTAGTGTATTTCCCAAAATGTCTTTCATTTTCCTGATCAGACCCTGACAATAGCATGTTGTCCTCTAGGTGGCGCTATAGTTTGACTTCTGTGACTGAAGTGGAAGTAACTAGAAAACCACAGCCTTTATTCTAATAATATTTTTTTTCATGAGAACGTAAATATTCGTATCATTAATAATATTAGGATTAGGAACAGTTGTTTGTAATCTCAGGATCTGTGCTAAAGCAGTGGACAGAATTTGTGAATCCAATCAAAATGCAGCCGATACTTTGTCGATATTTTGTGATGATCAGTTTCATTTTGATCCCACAGCACTTAAATAGTAAAGCACGCACTTTAGTGCATTCAGGTTCTAATTGTGCAACTAGAGCAGAGTAATGTATGTACTTATGTTTACATGCATGTGTGTTGCTGCTAATACAACATGGTGTCTGAGTAAAAAGCAAATAATTATTTTAACCAAGCGTTCTCTGAGCACTTCAGGACAGTGTCCACTGCCCTCTGGTTTCACAGTGAAATAGTTTTAATGGTGAGGCTGTAAACAGGAGCCTCTCGTCACTGCAGTCTGACACAGACTGAACACCACAGATGCTCCACACTGCCCTCTGCAGGTGCGGTCTGTCCGGGCAGGGATCGATCCACAGTGATGTCTTTACACCAGTTCACAGAGCCATTTCCCTTGCAGCTAAAGCATCACAGTATTCTTATACCTGCTTTTTGTTTGTGTGATAATAATCTGAGTGACTGTGCATGAACCTAGTTTAGGTTTTGCTGCTGAAGCAAAACTAGTAAAGTGTAAACTATATATGGAGTCGGAAACGAAAAGCAATGAAAGGTCCAATTGTAGCAATAGTGTGTGTGTAATAATGTGCAGCACAAATCTTGCACTGCCATCGATTTAGTAAATTATAACCTAAATGCCAATGGAAGATTTCAATGCGGGTTAGATGTTCTAATCTTTGGTCACAGAAAAGGCCTTTTTGCCAAAACGAGTCAAGCAGAATGAGTTTATGCATTTGTCCAAGCAGTTTACAGTCTGACCATCAAATCTGAGCCATGAGTCTCACGACTGAAATGAATGTGGGGTCGATATAGAGCAGGTTTTAGTTCCTCCTGCCTCTAAATGGTGGCTCTTCATTTGTCTTGTATAGATATGATTCTATCGGTAGCATGTAAAACTGTATTCTTTACAAATGATACCGTTTGTGTAGTACCAGCAGTCTTCCTGCATAGAGGATCTGGACATGTTTGTGGCATTATGTTGGGTGTCTGGGCTTGCTCTTGTGTACTTTCACCTTTCTCTCTCTCCATATATTTACATTTGTGCTATGAATTAGCGTTCATATCTATCCATTCCATTGAGATTGCCTTACATTACAGCAAATACAGAGGGACAGAAAGGACTCACGGTTAATCTAATAAACACATGCACTCGTAAATAGCCTACACCTAAGTAGTGCCATAGAAACCTTTATTTGCCTTTAGACATAATTCATAGTTACTCAATTTATCACGTTTAGACAGTTATATTGTGTTTAAAAGCTTATCCTTCGCCAATTATGCTAATGAATGATACCGCATGAATTTTAATACTTAAAATGCAAGCTTTCTCTTAACTTATACTGTAGTCAAATATGTTTTTAATTGGACATTCTTAAATATTGTTTGCCCATTGATATTGGTAAAGCAATTCATGACTTGTATGGCTTGATTATGTAAAAAAAAAAAAAAAAGACAAGAAAAAAAGACAATAACAACAATTGATGTCCATTTATTGCATATAGTTGTACAAAATAGTTTGCCTCAAAAGGATGTCTTGGTTCTTACTTGAAAACACTAACAAATTAAATTCTACTCTGATCCACTGTTGAGCCTTTTGCCTTAAAGTCTAACATGAAAATCCCGGGCAGTACCTGATTATAGTCACCCACAGAGTTATGCTACTTACTTGGATTGCTTAAGATATTGGCTCATTTCGATCTCAAAGACGCCTGCTTTGGGTGTCAACAAAGCACACAAACGAATTGTGGTAGCACATAGCGCAAGGTTGCCATGGTGCAGAGATTGTTTTGAAGTTGGGATATCGCCATATTAGCCACTGTGAATGAATGAATCCACTTGGAAACAATCAAAACGTCCATGTCTGATATTGAGATCTCGCTGACACTGAGGAGATGGCGGTTGAAATCTAGAGGAAAATCTGGTGTCGAAATGAAGGAAAAAGAAGAAAAAAAACAACTGAAAATTATTGTACAGCTGTTAACAAAGTAATATAGTGTGATTCATGTAGTTGTGGGTAGTGTAATTCTGCTTAAACCAGCCTAAATCTGAAATGTATGTGTGCGTAGCGTCTCCATGTCCGACCTTTGAGAGGAGCATGAAGCTGCACCTTGTGTTTTTATTGGACCTGCAGTTATACCTCACCAGTCAAAGCTGAGATGATCCTCCGTCATTCTCAATTTACTTTATGCCAATTATGTTTTTCTTTAGTGTGATTGTGATCTAGGCATGATCACTCAAACATGCTTAAGTTCCCTTTTCAGTGAAGACAGCATAAAGACCCCACTTGTGTATTTTATCTCATCAAAACTAATAGAATAGTCATTCTGAAGCCTATTGGGGAAACGAAGGTAGCTAATAAACTTCTGCATGTTTGGATGATACACCTTTACTGTATGACTAATGCTAGTTGACCACCTTCCCTGCCTAAGCACTGGCCCCTCCCCGACCTGTAGGATCTGTGTCATTTCAAGCACAGCGGTGGCATGGTGCCTTTTATATGTTACTACCGAAAGGTACGGTCTTCCATTTGTATTTCCCAAAAGCCTTACAATGGGAAAAGAAACGCTGAACCAAGGCTACAGTGGAAGGTGCATTTCACAGGAAGAGTGGTTCTTTCAACCCTGTGTCAAAGTTTTTGCAATTACGAAGCTTAAAGGTGCACTATGCAACCTTTCTGGTGGAGGAACCGCCACCTCATTGTCTCCTGGAATGTTCCATATTATGGCATTATACTTAACTATGTTGCATTTATTCAATTGCAGGAGTTTTTATTGCTAAAAAATACTTGAAAATCATGCTTTCGTTCTATGAGCGGTTTCACCTCTTCACAGATCTGACCTGTAACTTGGCCCGGTGATGTCATCTGCTTGTCTCCATGGGGATACATACGTTTAATGCAATACTGTGGAACATTCCAAGCAAAGCAGCAACATCCCCATAGAGACAAGGAGGTGGACCCTCCACCAGTCACATGGTGCACCTTTCCTTCAGAATAGGGGATTCGTTCTCATTGGCGCACCCTTAAGGTGGCTGGATGAATTGCACTTAGCGATGCAATAATAGGGCACATTACCATTGCATTGATGTGGATCAATGAAAGCACAAACCCAAAGAAGGCACCTGAGGCTCAGTTGGCTTTTCTGACACCAGTGGCAAAAGGAGTCTCCACCAAATTCCTCTAAACTCTCCTCCTGCAGCCGTAAACAATCAGCTTTGATTGTCCGTTAGACATGAACTGTAGAAAGACCGCTGTCTGGAGTTTCCTGATTGTCCTTGTTGCTCTTTTGCTTTATTTCATCAGTAATTAGTAAGTTTCAAACACAGTTGTCCGATGCGGTACGTGCATTTTGGATCATGTTTGTTGTGGCTGTGTTGCGATTTGATTGTGGATTTTATGTTGATTTAGGGTAGACTGACTAGGTTTTCAGTACTAGTTGTGTGCAGTGTAATAATGGTGTGATCATATTCTAGGAGTGACGTAACATTTGTTGTCTTACTGCGAAATATGGCATGAATAATTTTGGCAAAGCTGACCTCGTTTGAAACAGACAAAAGATAAAAGTGCAATAACATTTTGTTTCATTGCTTCCTCGCTTGAATATCTCTATTTTTATTATGCCCTATTTTGTTCTCACCAAAAGTCACGCGTCTGTAGCAAATGAAGGATTCCTCTGGTCCTCGTGTTTGGTTCAGAAGTGGCATTGGATCGTTGTGTGTTTTATTCCATTTTTAAAACTGTGATCTATATCAAAACTTTAGACGCTGCCTGCTCAGAAAAGGACCGTGCACAAATTAACTTATATATTTGAGTAGGAGAGCGTAGGATGGGCTTTGATGATAATGTAGATTAAACATAGACCTATTTCCATGAACTCTGGTTTTAGTCTAGACCGGTTAAGTTGCATGTGTAGATGTACTATATGCATCCTCTTCCTCCTTGAATGAAATGTTTTCTCAAAAATATTTAGACCTGCTGTCAGTGACGTATGCGGATAAAAGGACTTTGAAATGCCTTATATTTGTTTTAATGTTAAGCATTAAGGGTTACCTGCCCTCCCTTTTCAGAGTGTAGCCTATAGCCTGTACAGACTCTTGAGATTTGTATCTGCTGTTTAGCCCAGTGTTTGTTATTGTGCTTTAGAAACATTCCCCTGAAAGTGCCGTTTGTTCACCAGCAGAAGATCTGTGGGGAAAATGTATTGAAGGAAAAAAGCGGCAGAATTTTCAAATGGACCCCGATGAATGAGGAGTATTTTCACAGGTGAAATAAGGCAGCAGTCTGAAGGAGCACCTTAGCGACTCGCTCCGGCGCGAGTCCCAACTGGAGTACTCTAAAGCAGAGCCATATCAGATAATTGTCCCATTAGGAGCCCCTTGAATGTGCTATTAGAAATAGCCTACTGTAGTAAAGGATGTATCTGCATGTTCTGTGACATTAGTGGTGTTGGTCCCTTTTTGTTTTGTTTAGTCAGCTTCACTGTAGATGTTGCCTCTTCATTGAAACTTCCGAGCTACTAACAATCCTCTCTCAACTGGACAAAAGCAGACGTGCTCTGCTACGAAGGCAGCCTTAAATCTTTGCCAGTTCTTAACCCGTCGGTGATAAGGGGTCGCCTGTTTCGTACTTTGAGTGGCTTATCTGAAGTTAAGAAGCCCTTTTGAGCGGTAGGACTGGATCAGGGCGTGTGACAGTTACAATCAGATGTTTTCAGTGCACCTTCTCGATTCTTATGAACGTTGGCTCATCCACCAACATTCCAAAGCTGATCTGGTCACAGTGACGTCCCACTGATAAAGTCTTTTGGCTTTGCTGATGAATGACATAAGCGTGTGTCTCTTTGACAGGGTCCCTATTTAGCCTAACGTCAATTACCTCATTTTAAGGTCTGCAAATATACTACTCTACTGTGTGTAAAGGAGTCAATGCCATCACCAGCAGCGCGGTCTACAGACCTGTGATGACAGGACCAACAAGTTCAACATTAGCCAAATTTACACATCACCAGTTATATTCAATAGCGCTTAGACATGTTTCCACATTTTACAGGCGAAAAGGGCCTGGAGTTTATCAGTTTGCAAATAACTACAGGTACTGAAAGACTAGTCAGCATCTGAACCAAGTGCAAGTCCTTCACCAAAGTTTGAAATGTTTGGGTTTCTAAAGTTCCCTGCTTCTCACACGCTGACTGGCAATAGCACCTTTGGTTATAAGCCGTTTTAATGCTGCGCTAAAACCAGATGTTTTAAATGAATTCATGTTGGCATCACTTGCTGTTTTCAGTAGCATTTCTCCTACCTCTTTGTTTTGCAGCCTTGAATATTGTTTGTCCACCTGTTTCGACAAAGTACGGAAATACAGATTTATTACAAGCAATGGTAGTTATTCAAGTGTGGTCGTGTTGTATGTGTGTGTCTATTGACATTGGATAAAATATTTATGAGAAGCATTTATATGACACAATACCACTGGAATGTGAAGCCAGACCATGTTATAATGCAGATTGATGATAGTCTACCCCCTTTAACATGCAGTGGTGAATGGTCAGATAATCCATTTGGCTTTTTAAAACATTTTGGTTTTGCATTTGTAAAACCACACCACTTGTCTTGCTCTTTTAAGTGTATTCCAACATTTCCGCTTCACTCGGGGTCAGCTATTGATCGCCCTGCAGTTGAATAAATTGAACTGGTTGTGTAAAGAGGTGGAAGATTTTTAATTCTGTAGAGGGTCAGTTTGCCTTTGACACCCATTAAACCACTTTAAACCAAATTCTGCTACCTAAGCGTCATCTCCACACGGCCCCGTGTTACAAATCAGTCAGACGAAAGGGGTGAAAGACAGGGTGAACGGTTTGAGGTTTTCTGGTCTGATCCTGACTCGGTACTTTCCATTACCAAAGTTAAGTTTTCCCCATTTTAAAATACCAGCTGGACAATAACCTTATTTGTCTCCTTAATTATCATAAACATTTGAATAAGTGGTTCTAAAAGGACAACTTGATGCAAATAAAGATCTTAATTTTAATTTTGAATCTCCCAAAACTAAGCAGGTATTTAATAAATATCCTTGTGTATCCAAGACGGGACCAGCCCACTTCAGAAAACACACCTACCTAAACCTCAAGCCATTCATTTTTCAGTTTTTATTTTATTTTTTATTTTATTTTTCTTTTGACAATGCAATCCTGAAAGCACTTTGCCTTGTTGTTCTTTGTGTGAACATGTGAATGATGATTTGTTACAATTGTTAATATTATAATAATATGTAAAAGATCATTCACTGTTTTGGAAAAACCTGCATCTGTCTTTCTGACGTTAAAAGAATAACTAAAAAAAAACCTAGTGACATTAAACCGGAATATATTTTATAAAATGTTTGCTGCAGCCAATTGGTCTTGTCATTCAGTATTGTGGCTTAGGGTTGTTTGTGTTCAATAAAGTGCTATTGCTAAATATTCACTGTTGTGGTTCTTTGCCTTGAATGTGTGAAATGTCTTATAGAATACATACAAAACACGTGCAGTATCTGGGACCCAAAAGAAAACGAATCAACGAGAGGTTCTTCTGTCCTGATCAAGACGCTGACTTCACCACCTTCCGAAAGCAAGGCCGAGGACAAATATAGGAAAATGAATCCATCACAAATGTATTCCATCTTTTAGTTCAGCAGGAATGTATGATTTAGAATGGCAAATCAAGACTGCCAGAGAGAGAACAAACATACAAACTAAATATCTAATCCTCTTGCTTTGGGGCAGAAGTTATCGCCACTTGGCCTGCCTCCCTGCTGTCCCAAACGGGTGCGTACCTATGTACCTATGTAACCCCCTTTCCTATGAACAGGGGAAACTATGCTAATACTGTACTAGAATAGGCTACTGGTTCAGGTTCTACATTCCCAATAATGATGCATAAATATTTGATTTTACAGCATAAAACATAAGGGTAAATTACCCAAACCCAGGTCTCGGGGAAAGTGGGAAATAACTAGAAGTGTGTATTCAAATAAAAATGTCTTCATTAAATATCCCTTCATAATAAACAAGCAAACTATGATAATTAACCTTTTCTCAAGTCTTTGCTTGAAGTTGTTGGCCTCATCTGATTCCACAACCTAAAAGTTAGTGATGGCCGTGTTGAAACATGACAATATATTAAAACCATTGAAACCATACGTTTTGGCACAGTTTCAAGGCGCGTGTGCATCAGTGCACTACTGTTCTGTTTGTAATTTATCCAGTGAACTACTCACTACTTTTACTATATATGCTAAACTACCTCTTTTTATCTACACCATAAACACATACTGTTACTGCCCCCTGGCATTTAGCTGTGTTTTAGAAAATAATGTGACATTGTTACAGAAATAAGTTTTTAGCTGGTACTAAATCTTATATTACTTTTATGTTCAATATCAGTATTCTGTATTGTTATTGGATTTATAAGATTTTACTGATTTTACTTAGTTTTTAAAAAAACTCATTTTATACTATCTTTATCTTTACCTTTCTAATTCATACTTATAATAAAAAATGTAAGGAAACACAGAAAAGCACTTTTAACGGGACTTTGAACAGCGACAGTAACGTTCACTTTGTTGCCTATTTTGTCCAAAGTTAGGATTGATGTTAAGAAATCACTGCCAATTATTGCACGTCTCCTCTTGAATAGTAATAAGTTGAAGTACCAACATGAGGTATACAGTTACAGCATTTATATAATCACAATGTGTACAGAAAAAAACTGCATTCGTTATTTTATATCAGTAACCATATTTATTTGTACATGAAATCAGCTCCAGTGTCAAATAGTTAAGTCGTACATAATAAGCTGCAGCTAGAATTTTTGCACAAACAGACGTCAAAATCAACGTATTCAATGTTGTTTGCACGTATAACAGAGCAAATGTACATGTTTTACGCGACATCTTATTTGAGTTCGAAGTGGCATCCGCGCGGGTTTCATTATGGCCTGTGCAAAAATAATATTTAATCGGCGCTGGCGCATAATTGTGGTTTGTATTGTGGATGTAGTAATACTAAAACAGACCACTAGATGTCACTGTGGAAAAATGTTTCTTACTTTTGCTGTTTCACGCGGCTTCCCTTTGCCCATCACTACTGAACTATCGGACCACTTTTTAGTTGCTGTGGAATGTCAAACTGGTTTTATGTAATTACATCTCTGGGTCAATCATCAAACAAAGCTGACTTCCTATCTTCAAATAATAATGAAAAGCTATGTAAAAAAAAAGCAAGACGATGCACTACAAGAACAATTCAACAATAGTAGACGTAAACAAGGAAAATGTACAACGCAAACAACATACACAATAAAGAGAATATCTATGAAAACAGCGTAAATAAATAATATAGAAGGGAAAACGTGAGACCCCAGGAGCCCCGCCTCTATCAAACAGAACGTCGTGACGTACAAAACGACGTCGCGTATCACAGGCGACGCAGACTAGGAGGATGTAGCTCGGACGTGGCTAACAAGGGAAAAAAGGATAATCGCACCTTAAAACTAACCAGGGCCCGTTGTACCAAATGTTTGTGTAGGTATTCACTCGATTGTTGTATTCCTGATCCACAGCTGTTTGTTTAATGTGTACCCTCTGCGTAAAAAGTGTGAGGTTATGTTTTTCCTTGGTTAGCTTCAATGCTAAATCAGCCTGTGGTTACAGAAGCCAGTGCTAATTGTGAGTCGCTAGCCTTAGCCTTAACATGCTCACGATCTCAAACCATTCTGAAACGAAAGTAAATGCATTTGTGGTTATTTGATTTATTTTTGGCACATATTTTGGTGTATCCCAACCTTCGTAAACCGTCGATTGTCTGAATTGTTCACGGTTTATTGCTGCTTTGCGTAAAAGGACTCTACATTACTTAGCATGAGGCGGTTTAGCTTGTCTGTGTAAGTATGAGCAGAACAAACTAAGAAGTGCCTCCTGCAGACAGTGTTGCTGCATCCACCCAAAATGTTTTTTCCTTTTAATTTTAATCTGTTTGTTATAATGCACTGCTAAAGACAGAAACCAAGTGTAAATATGTTCTGCGACCAGGTTTATATTGCTTTTAATTTAACCACAATGTGTATGAGCCATAAAAAGGCATTGACAGATGATCTAAATTGTGGATTTTATATGTAAGGATGAGCTATTTGGAAGAAAACGTATTCCCTTTTCTGCTACTTCCTATTAAAAGTAGAGCACCTTTGTTCATGATCAACTACAACATTAATCTAGAATGGAATAGCAATAGAAACGGGCCCATTGACTTTTTATTCAGAACTGATAAACCCGCCTTAGTTTAGCAAATATTACAGGAATTTGAGCGCAGATGGGGGTGGTTGAGTGATAAGATATTTCCTGAACACTCAAGCCTCAAATGCAGGACAGTACAGGATTACTCACACATGTAAGAATCTCTCAACAGTACTCAAGTAAACTCATGATGGGTGAACACTTATGGCATGGTTAAAAATAACACATCATTTTCTGTGGCAGATTTCTCAGTTATAGATTGCCTTTAAATCAAATGTATCAAGTTTAAACATGTTCTGTTCCTTTAGACTCACACTTGTAATAAACTTCTTATGTGTGTACAATATAAACATAACTGTATTGTATTTTGTAGGAGTTCCCCCTTAATTTGGAAGGATGTCATTTGTTTGCCAAATATTATTTGCTGTTGCTGAATGGATGTTTTAAAAGACATTTGTGACTGAGGTAAATTGGGAACATTCCATCCATCCATCTTCTGCCGCTTTATCCGGGGCCGGGTCGCGGGGGCAGCAGTCTGAGCAGGGACTCCCAGACTTCCTGCTCCCCAGACACTTCCTCTAACTCCTCCGGGGGGATCCCGAGGCGTTCCCAGGCCAGCCGAGAGACATAGTCTCTCCAGCGTGTCCTGGGTCTTCCCCGGGGCCTCTTCCCAGTGGGACATGCCTGAAACACCTCCCGAGGGAGGCGCCCAGGAGGCATCCGGAACAGATGCCCGAGCCACCTCAGCTGGCTCCTCTCGACGTGGAGGAGCAGCGGCTCTACTCCGAGCTCCCCCTGTGTGGCCGAGCTCCTCACCTTATCTCTAAGGGAGCGCCCAGCCACACGGCGGAGGAAACTCATTTTGACCGCTTGTATCCGCGATCTTGTTCTTTCGGTCACTACCCAAAGCTCATGACCATAGGTGAGGGTAGGAACGTAGACCGACCGGTAAATCGAGAGCTTTGTCTTTCGGCTCAGCTCCCTCTTTACCACAAGGGTCCGATGCAGCGACTGCATCACTGCAACCGCTGCACCGATCCGCCTGTCTTCCCTCACTCGTGAACAAGACCCCGAGATACTTGAACTCCTCCACTTGGGGCAAGGACACCCCACCCCCCTGGAGAGGGCAAGCCACCTTTTTCCGGTCGAGAACCATGGCCTCGGATTTGGAGGTGCTGATTCTCATCCCAGCCGCTTCACACTCTGCTGCAAACCGTCCCAGTGCATGTTGCAGGTCCGGGTTTGATGGAGCCATCAGGACAACATCGTCTGCAAACAGCAGAGATGAGATCCTGTGGTCCCCAAACTGGACACCCTCCGACCCCTGACTGCGCCTAGAAATTCTGTCCATAAAAATTATGAACAGAACCGGTGACAAAGGGCAGCCCTGGCGGAGTCCAACATGCACTGGGAACAGGACTGACTTACTGCCGGCAATGTGAACACAGCTCCTGCTCCGGTCATACAGGGACCGGACAGCCCTGAGCAAAGGGCCCCGGACCCCATACTACCGGAGCACCCCCCAAAGGACACCCCGAGGGACACGGTCGAAAGCCTTCTCCAGATCCACAAAGCACATGTGGACTGGTTGGGCAAACTCCCATGCGCCCTCGAGCACCCGATGGAGGGTATAGAGCTGGTCCAGTGTTCCACGACCGGGACGAAAACCACTCTGCTCCTCCTGAATCCGAGGTTCGACTATCGGTCGGATTCTCCTCTCCAGTTCCTTGGAATAGACCTTACCCGGGAGGCTGAGGAGTGTGATCCCTCTGTAGTTGGAACACACCCTCCGGTCCCCCTTCTTGAAACAGAGGGACCACCACCCCGGTCTGCCAGTCCAGAGGCACGGTCACTGAACCCCACGCGATGTTGCAGAGACGTGTCAACCAAGACAGTCCTACAACATCCAGATACTTTAGGTACTCAGGGTGGATCTCATCCACCCCCGGAGCCCTGCCACCGAGGAGTTTGCGAACAACCTCAGTGACTTCAGCTTGGGTGATGGATGAGCCAGCCTCCGAGTCCCCGGTCTCTACTTCCTCTTCGGAAGACGTGACTGAGGGATTAAGGAGATCCTCAAAGTATTCCTTCCACCGTCCGACGACATCCCCAGTCGAGGTCAGCAGGCCTCCACCCGCACCGTAAACGGTGTTGGTGAGACACTGCTTCCCCCTCCTGAGGCGCCGGACGGTTTGCCAGAATTTCTTTGGTGCCGACCGATAGTCCTCCTCCATGGCCTCCCCGAACTTCTCCCAGGTCCGGGTTTTTGCCTCTGCGACAGCACGAGCCGTGGCTCGCTTGGCCTGCCGATACCCGTCGATGACCTCCGAGGCCTACAAGCCAGGGTGGCCTGATAGGCCTCCTTCTTCTTCAGTTCTTCAGTCCCTTACTTCCGGTGTCCACCACCGGGTTCGGGGGTTGCCGCCACGACAGGCACCGGAGACCTTGCGACCACAGCTCCAAGCAGCCGCATCAACAATGGAGGCGAAGAACATGGTCCACTCTGCCTCAATGTCCCCAACCTCCCCCGGGACATGGGAGAAGCTCTCCCGGAGGTGCGAGTTGAATACCCTACTGACAGAGGGCTCCACTAGACGTTCCCAACAGACCCTCACAATGCGCTTGGGTCTGCCAAGTCTGTCCGGCTTCCTCCTCCGCCAGCGGATCCAACTCACCACCAGGTGGTGATCGGTTGACAACTCTGCCCCTCTCTTCACCGGCCGGAGGTCAGATGACACGACAACAAAGTCGATCATTGACCTCCGGCCTAGGGTGTCCTGGTGCCATGTGCACTGATGGACACCCTTGTGCTTGAACATGGTGTTCGTTATGGGCAATCCGTGGCTAGCACAGAAGTCCAATAACTGAACACCGCTCGGGTTCAGATCGGGGAAGCCGTTCTTCCCGATCACCCCTCTCCAGATGTCACTGTCATTGCCCACGTGGGCGTTGAAGTCCCCCAGTAGAACAACGGAGTCCCCAGTCGGTGCACTGTCCAGTACCCCTCCCAAGGACTCCAAGAACGCGGGGTACTCTGCACTGCTGTTCGGCCCGTAGGCCGCCACAACATTGAGAGACCTGTCCCCCACCCGAAGGCGGAGGGACGCGACCCTCTCGTTCACCGGGGTAAACTCCAACACGTGGCGGCTGAGCTGAGGGGCTATAAGCAAGCCCACACCAGCCCGCCGTCTCTCCGTCTCTCTGCCGTCGACTGCCGCCCAGATCTCTCTGCACCGGCCCCTTATGGATCCTCATGCGGGTGGTGGGCCCACGGGAGGGAGGCCCCACGTCGCTCTTTCGGGCTGTGCCCGGCCGGGCCCCGTGGGGTAAGAGCCGGCCACCAGGCGCTCGCCATGGAGCACCCATCCCAGGCCTGGCTCCAGGGTGGGGCCCCGGTGACGCCGATCCGGGCGACGTAAACTGCCTTGTTCTTGTTGTCATCATAGAGGGCTTCTGAACCGATCTTTGTCTGACCCGTCACCTAGGACCTGTTTGCCTTGGGAGACCCTACCAGGGGCATGAAGCATTAACATAACATAACATGTTATCCAAATGTGTCTAAATTTTGTGCATTTTTATAAAGTTGTGGTTTGTTCCCTTTTCTCAGGAGTCCGGGGGTCACAGGAATGTACCATGGGGTATGATGTCACCAGATTTACAGGGGAGGTGGATGAAGACCTCCTGTGCCCAATCTGCAGTGGAGTCCTTGAGGAACCAGTTCAGGTGAATTTTTGTTCATGCAGAAATTATTATTATTATTATTATTATTCACCGTCTGTTTTATTATATGATTTGCCAGTCACCATTCCTTCAGCAGAAATTGTGTGGAAACCAATTAGATAAATTACTGTTTGGCAAACACAAGGGAGATACGCTTTTACATTATCTGAAAACTCAAAATGGATTTAAACAACACATTGTCAGGAGCCTGAGATCAATACAACCATTCATGGGCCTCTGTAGTTTGTAGTTTGTTTGTTGTTTGCGTTTCAGTAAAAAGGCTGAGAGACGAACTGAAAAACACTTGATAACTTTAATATGATTTGAGAGGGACTTGTGACTGTTTATACTGAGTAACAGAGCTTTAATAATTATGAATGAAAACATACTCATTTGGTTTAACTTTTCCAGGCTCCACACTGTGAACATGCCTTCTGCAATGCGTGTATCACTCAGTGGTTTGCCCAGCAGCAGATTTGCCCGGTGGACCGCACAGTCGTGACCCTCGCTCACCTCCGTCCCGTCCCGAGGATTATGCGAAACATGCTTTCCAAACTCCAGATCAACTGTGACAACGCCAGCTTCGGGTGCACAGCTACGCTCCGGCTCGATCAGCTGCAGTCTCACCTCAAAGACTGTGAACACAACCCCAAGCGACCCGTCACCTGCGAGGAGGGCTGCGGGTGAGTTCTTCTTCTGATGTCTCTGCAATGTGTTTTTTTTATTGGGATTTTATTGAGCAGCAGATAAGAGAAAGCATGCAATCTGTTAGCAGAGGTTTTAGGAATGAGTTGGGAATTTATTCTGCCTTTTTACATACAGATGTGCAATTTACTAATATTTTTTGTCTTGCCAGTGCACTCAGGGTCAAATATGTGGTCCTTTCTTAGAGGTTTTGAGCACTTTTGTAATTCCACGCCCCATTTAGTCAATTAATCGGGCACAATTTTTTGTCTTAACATTCTACAATTGTCTTGCTTCGCCTGGAATGTTACACAGTATAGCATTAAACGTATCTGTCTCCATTGAGAAAAGCTGGTGGTTGGTGGTCGTCTCCCTTTGAACCATGAACACACATTTTTCTGCTTGTGTTAGCAACTGAAATCAGGAAGCAAACATTCACAGCTTTACTGGACTCCGTTTGATCACTCAGCACTTTGTCTTTGTCTCTTGGAATTTATTCCCCAGCCGATATCCCATATTTGCCTTGCAGATGCGTCCGATATACTTTTTTATAATTATCAATCAAGTAAATGTACAGCCATCATTTTAGCTTCATTGTTCTTCTATTTCCATTGAAAATAGAAAACACTGTTGTAAAAATAACTGCCCAATACATTTAAATTCTCGATATATCAGCAATGGAACCTATACTTCCCCCAAACTACTCTACACGGGTGCTGGCACTTTTCAAAAAGTAGAACACCAGAACGTAATCTCGAATCTACTTTGACATGTAGGTTGATTATTATTAATTTGTTGTTGTTTTTTTTCCTTCAGCCTTGAAATGCCCAAAGATGAAGTTCCCAATCATAACTGTATCAAACATTTGAGGAGCGTCGTGCAGCAGCAGCAGACCAAGATTTCCGAGCTGGAGAAAACGGTGGCAGAACATAAGCACCAGCTGGGAGAACAAGTGAGCTCCTTCTCATCCATGTCCAAAAGATGAATGGGGAATTCTGTTGCTGTTCTGTTTTTTTTCTTTTGTAGCAACTAAAATGTTGAAAGCCTCAACTGGAAAAGTCAAATTTCTTTAATCCAATCCATTTTATTTATATAGCACGATTTACACAACCAGAGGGTTCCAAAGTGCTTAACAGCAAGGTAAAAGACTACAGAGGCATAAATAGGATAAAAGTAATAAAATAAGATGTAAAAACAAAATCAAATAGAATTAAAACAAACACACTAAAATCTTTAATTCGTTTTCAATCTGAGCCTAAAAGAGGAGAATAATGAATACCAAAATATTCATTACATTTGAAAATGCAATATAAAATCATAATCAAGCAACTAACAAATGGTACAATTGTATATTTAAAACTGCATGATGAAAGTCCTAGTCTTCATGGGATCTTGTGCAAACCCTGTAGTTAATTTAAGATACTTATAATTTTCAAACAGTTATAGATTGGACAAATATGCAGAGGATATACACAGGCTCATGTAGCTGCTTTGTACTTGCTCCACTTGTTTTCTTTCCTCTCTCCTGAACTGCCCTCTCTGTCCTTGTGTTGCACTGAAATGTTATAAGAGTGTTGTCTTTCAGAAACGGGACATTCAGCTGCTGAAGGCGTACATGAGGGCGATCCGCAGCGCCAACCCAAACCTGCAGAACCTGGAGGAGAGCATCGAGTATAACGAGATCCTGGAGTAAGTTAGGACTTTAAAACCTTTCTCTTATTAACCTATGGCCTTGTGTTTAGTCTTTTATATTTTTGATTAAGTTCTGCTTTTTTGCTTGAGCTTTACAGACATTTAAAGAATTGGTCAACTTCATGTGTAAATATTTTATGTATTTAAAATAACTAAGGCTGGGCTTTATGGGCAGAAAAGTGTATCTCAATATCATTTCTCATATCGCAATATCTTTTTAAAGTGAAATACTTTTGCCAAGCCTGTAGGCCGCTGACAGTAGAATATATATCGAGCATCACACAGATAGTTCCCTTCACTTGTTATAAACTAATAGGGCACACGGTAATCATTTAAAAATTACAACAAATGAGTCTGATTCATAAACTTCTCTTCACTCTTGTTTGTACTTTGTTTATTTGTATTCTTCTCTTTAACTGTGGCCAACTGGTGTTTGAGGTTTATTTTGTAGCAGCTGGAGAGTGAAGAGTAAACAGACACTTTAACAGCAGCACGTCCAGCACAGCTTGGCTTTGTGTTTGTACTGCACCTGATGCTAATAATAAACGTAGCTTACTTGGAAAACATTTATGAGAGAAACCACCGTCCACAAGCCCCTGTCCTCTTCAGGACAGTGTGGAGTTCGTTTAGGTCAGTGTCTGGGCACATTTAGTGTAAAATGTGTAACACGAAGCTGTCGATACACGAAGCAGACACAGGGAAAAAAGAAAAGAAGCTAACACCGCACCGGCTTTTCCTGTAAACTCAAACGTGAGCGAAATAAATAGCGAAGCCCAAATTATGACTTCAACAGATTGGATATGTCAATGATTTTGTAATTGAGAATACATCTGTGTCAATTAATTTTTATCTGTAAAAGCTATATTTGACTTTTATTTTATTATATTATATTTGAACTTCTTTACCTTGTGTCTGGAGGGATTTTTTTAGTCCAATCCATTGTCCCTCATCTTTAAAATGTTTTTGGTTGTCCGTTTCCCTGCCACTAGACTGTAAATTAGAATGAACATACTCATAACTAACTCTGGTAAAATACCTCAGCAACATTTGTCTAATTGTACATGGACAGTCCTGTTTTTAAATAAGCAGAATCTGTGTCACCAGTCTCCTGGAACACTTTGAAAAATGTAATCCCTAGTATTTTATATTTAAACTTTCACATTTTTTAAGGGTTAAGGTTTTTACGATTTTCTAATTTTTACTGTATTTGGTATATTTATACCTGTTGTACATATACATTTAAGTTTTACTCCAATTGAACTGGTATTTGTTGATAAAACGTTGAAAAATCTTTAGAAAATGACAGGATATTCATTCCAGTCAAAGTTTATGCATCATTTTCACAAACAACGTGCTCTCATATATTTGTATTTTTCAAATAAAAAAATACATTAGATGAGTTTTTGTCTAGCGTTTGCTGGGTAATTTCCTAGTCTGATGTCATCAGTTACAAACGGGTAATAGTGGTATTCTGTGAGAATTTTTTGTATAATTTTTAGCAGAATTCAAAATATATTTCTTAACTGCATTTTATTTGAAGGAGTCATGGCGCACTTTAATGGGAAACACTGGCTCTTGTTTCACATAAACCATCAGCTTTACCGTGTGTGAGTTGACCATGTTCACTCTTCTGTGCACAGGTGGGTGAACTCCATGCAGCCGGCCCGCGTGACTCGCTGGGGCGGCATGATCTCGACCCCGGATGCCGTGCTCCAGGCGGTCATCAAGCGCTCGCTCATCGACAGCGGCTGCCCGCTCTCCATCGTCAACGACCTCATCGAGAACGCCCACGAGAGGAACTGGCCTCAGGGACTGGCCACGCTGGAGACGCGGCAAATGAACAGGCGCTACTACGAGAACTACGTGGCCAAGCGCATCCCCGGGAAGCAGGCCGTGGTGGTGATGGCCTGCGAAAACCAGCACATGGGCGAGGATATGATCTTGGAGCCCGGCCTGGTCATGATTTTTGCACTCGGCGTGGAAGAGATTTTATAACTGTCAATCTGCTAATGTTTTACTCGGGGCGACGCCTGAGCGAAGTATTAAGAAACAGCAAAAAACCTTCTTGAACTTGATCTGACCTTTTTCAAGCGGAATGGCAAACGTAATCCCAAGCTTGATGTCGATCATTTTTGGAGCCAGGTTTGGTCGTTTATGGTCTTTGCACAAGTGGAAGTGATTTTTTTTTTTTTAACCGTAAATCTGATTGTTTTACTTGGAGAAGCCTGAGCAAAACACTTTACAAAATCAGTTCAAAAATAACCTTACTTGCATACCGTACATGAACAGAAAACACTATATGATAATAAGCTTTTGAAGAATACGACCATTTCTTTCACTTCTTCAGAAAGCCTTTGTCGAGTTGCAGTCAGGTTATTGCTTGAAGTGGAGGAGCGGTAAAGCTATGGGAGAAACGCTGCGGCGGCGTTAGTCCAAGCCTAATACCGATGCCTTACAACGCTTACAACGCTCACTACGTTTGAAATAACATGAGACATTCGAATTTGATGAGTTCGGACGGAGGGCAGGGGCAAGTCACTGTTTTTGAAAGAAATTCTATAACATTTGGGTCCACAAAGAAGGTCGTTTCAACCGACAATAACTGCTTGTTTGTTTGAAAAAAAGTTAAAATTATATATATATATATATATATATGTAGTGAATATAGTGAACAAAATGGCACCTTAGTTCATTCGTGATTACATGGAAGACATTGAACTTTATGCCCGTTTATATTTCCTGAGAATAACACAAAGAATAATAGAAAAGATACAGTGAAGTAGGGAGGTCCTGAAATGCCACAATTTAAGTTCTTCACAATTACTCAGACTAAACGACTGTGAACTTTTTAATTTTCTTTAATCCCCGTTGTCTCACACATATCAATCCCTCAAGTTTGTGACCAGTTTTATGGAATTTTAACTTTCTGAATGGGCGAAAATAAAGTTAATGTGACATAAACGGCCAGATTATAAACGTTCTTTCATTTTTGGTCTGTTTTTTTAACAGCTTGTTGAATTAAAATACCTAATTTTGCTTCTAAAATTATTTTTCTTTCTTACGCTTTATGTTCTGACCTGAATAATCACTGTTACCGATTCGACTAATCATGAGATTCCTAGTCAAAAACTATGACAAATGCTATTTAAAAACACACTTTAAATCTAACCGTTTAACGAGAATATGAAATGAAAATATACCATGAATCAAATAAAGATGCAGAATGGATTAGAAAATGTATGGGAAAAGGTACAGGCCAGATTGACCTGGTTTATGGCCAATATTTCTGCTTTTGACAGTTCTACAGTGGAATTCTGACCTGCCCTCCGCCTCAGTTATAAACGATTGGAATGTTCCGGATTCGCTCGTGTTAAAGGAAGGCGTTTACCACGTTTTTAGTGCATTATCTTCTCTGATTGTCCGAAAACGAAACGCAGCCACCTCTCTCGCTTTTCACATCCCCCAACGATGTACATTCTTGTAAATACAAATATTATATTGCAGTATATCGTTCAAGATTTGTCTCGCTGTAAAGTGTGATTTTTGTTTCTTTTTCTCTTGATTTATTGATTCTCAAAGTCCGGCTGTGTTAACTCTGTTAAAGTTTACTTGGTTGGAGATTTCTTTTCTCTTTTCTAATGTAAATTTCATACGACTTCCTGCTTCGTTTAAGATTGTCTGAACCTTTCGTGCCATTCGTTTGTATTTATTGTGTTGCCTTTTAATGAAAGTCATGTTTAAATGCTTGAAGAAGTCACGGTTCGATGTTTTAAAAAAAAAAATAGAGGAAAGAAAGTGCATTCGAAGTCTACGGGGCTGAAGAAAAATGTGCTTGTCAATTTGTTTTCTGTTGTGAAGATTTTGGCATCATCCATCCATCATTCTTCTTATTCTTGCAATGTTATGACTAATCTCATTACAGTTTGTGCAGTATCTTAGTGTGGCTGTAGAAAACATTTACATTTCTCTAACGACTTTTGACCGCTATAATAATCCACCTCAAGATAAGCGCGCACAGTACATTTACGACTGGTTTAAAAAGCCTTCAAAATCACAAACTACGAATGCGTTTGCAATGTGCCCTTTTTTGTTAACGCTCTCCAGGTAAAGTTTTCATTTGTTTTGTGTCTGTTATTGTTATGTGAAGGAATAAAATGCTCAAACTTTAGTCGGACGGTGACGCCGCGGGAGTTGAATGACTTTTCTTAACACAAATCAACGTGAGACTAATGTGAGATTCCCTATTGCAATGTTGAATTATTGAAATTATTGTGACATAGTTTGATGATGCACCAGTCGAAAGTTTGGACACGCCTTCTTGTTTAATGTTTTTAGTTTCTTACACAAATAAGACATTGAATATAGGAAGCAAGACGTTTGGAGTTACGTCGAAACGTGTTAGATACAGATTTGGACACCACAAAGATGATCAAACGTCTCTTTTTCATGTCGAGGTTTGAGACAAAAGACCGACCCATTCAACACAAAATAACTTTATTAAATATCCTGGTCTCGTTCTAGTTCTGCTGAAGCTCAAGATCGTTTCAAGCTGTTCATGAAAGGTCAAGTGTCGTCCTGTTAGTGCGATTTATTTTGTATACTTGCTCAAATTAGTGTCTCGTTTCGATGCTAGTTTTAGAATGATTAGTCTCTGATTTTTGATACTTTAGACGGCAAATATGTTCATTATTTTAGATTCAGATTATTCAAAGTAGGCGTTTGCGTTGTTAACAGTGCACAAAGCGGTGTTCAGAGAAAATAATCTAAAATATAATCACACTTTCTTGTTTAGTACCACATGTTCATTCAGAATCCACAAAGTGTAAATCCCAGTGGTCATGAAAATAAATAAAACATTCAATGAAAAGGTCCAAACTTTTGACTGGTAATGTACAGTATTACGTGCAATACATTGAATTGTAAACTTCTGGGATCAAAATGCACTCCCAAAGCAGCTGCGGCAACAGAAATAACTTGCCATCAAGTGTTGAATACATTTTATATTGATGTGTCGTGCTTTTGAGAGGTTGGACAACCTTGTAAAGCACAAAATATTATAATTGAAATGCTTTGTTTTGTGTCAGCAGCAGTAAAACGACAGCAGAAGAAGAAGCGCACTAGTGTTTACAACAAGATTACTAAGTTTCATGGGCCGAATTATTCTTTACATATTTAAAATGACAAAGCTCTTTAGCATTAGAACATCCTCTGAAGTGCACATTGTTCCAGTTGTGTCAAATTCAAGTGCATTTCTCCTCTGCACAGACCCAGACACAGCTCTTGTTTTCAGGCCTTTGCCGTTCATTGAGGCCCTAATCCTTCTCTGCGCTGGAATGTGACATCGTGCACTTTACTCTTTGTCTGCTCCTGGTGTGGAGAGACCGGAGCCAAAAACATAACATTACATTCACAAACTAAAGAGGTTCGGTTTCAGGTGACTTCAATACAATCTTGAGTTTGTTTAAAAAGAGTAGCTCTACAATTAATTCACAAGGTTTGTGGGAATTATAGCAGAATAAGACCACTTGTAAAATAACTACTTGTTTGTGTTGTTGTAAGCCTATTAATGACTTATGTAAAATACAGAAGTTTATTATAAGATTTATGTACATTATTACAAAGTCTATCTGTAATATTGAAAGTTGTATTGTGTATTTTTTTCCAGAAGTATGACAGAATTTGAGTTTGACAACTCATTATTATTAGCAGTATTATTAAGGCAGAAGGCATTCTTGGTAACATAATCTGGTGTTACAAATGTTATGTTACCGTACACGTAACAATTCTTAGGCTTTTTGAGCTATTCCTTTCGTCCTCCAACCACAGGGTTCAAACCTCCTTTTTCTGTTAATATTATTAAAATACCATCATTGCATTATTTACAAAATACAAATTACAAAAAACTAAATTCTTATTTATGTATATAGTCTTTTTCTTGACATCAAATGTATAAATAAGAAGCATTTATTTCAGATAAATAAACATATTATCATTAACATATTTGTTCTGGAACTTTATTTCCAATCACGTGAGTGTGAAAGCTCTGGGCCTCTTGACATGGAACTACTTGAACTTGTTTTTATGAAGTTCCAAAAGCTAATAATAATATTAACAACAATAATAATAATAAGCACAATCGATTGACAGAGTTACTGATGAGTCACTGTAACAGTGGTTTTAGTACATTTATCTCTTTACTTCATCCAATCCACTCCATGTGGCACATTTCCGTGCTTTGCCTTTTTTGGGGGGGAATAATCAGATGGAACAGAATCTGATCACTCCAGACATCGGATGATCAGATCTTTGGCGCGCGCGCAGACCACACGTGCTCGAGCGGCGCTGCAGGACCGCGAGTCCCCGTGGTCCCGTGCGCGCGCACTGCAAGTTTGCAGGGGGCGTGTGCGTCCTAGGAGCGCGCGCACACGGGGACGCACGGGCGGTCCTTGGCTCTGGACTCGCCTCTCCCCGGTCCTGTCCTCACACACTCTCGTCCCACGGCCCCCGCTGCCCGCGCCCGCACACAGTCACGGACACTTTCTCCTCCGAAGCGCCGCTGCCTCGTCCCGGCTTCTCCTCCGCACGCGCCGCGGCCCCGGAGCAGGTAAAACATGACAAGTTTTGCACCGTTTTCGCTCAATCGCAGGACATTTTGTGGCGAGTGGAAGCTGTAAACGCCGCGCCAAACTGACTGTTAGAAGACTGTTAGAAGACTGTTAGAAGAATGTCTATTGATTTCCATGCGCTAACTTCGCAAGAATCCACAGCGCGCGCGGGTGACTGAAACGAGCGCGTGCGTACGTGCGTCACGAGCGCGTAATTAACCGAACTGTCTGGGATGAGCTATTGTCGTGTTTGCCTCATTCACGAGCAGGTTATGTGTGTCCGGTGTGATTTCTCTTGTCCTCCGTTACGCTCCTGCAGGGACACCCTGCAGGGACACCCTGTCAGTGCAGACAGGGCTATTTTTAGAGAAAGTGTGGCTTCAGTTTTGGCTCGTCATTTGCCGTGAAAAGCTCGTTGTAGTTTGGGATTCTTAGTCTTATACAGTCGCCCTTCCTCAATAGTGAAATTGTCATAAATAAATAAATAATCTGAATCGTCTGTGGCTTTCACACCAAAAATCCGATCATTGTCTGATTTCTGCTGTTATCCGACAATAGAAATGTCATAGATGTTTTTGCGTTGTCACAATAGTAATATTTCAATCCACATTTTGATATTAAGCAAACGTCACAATAGCCATTCTAATACCGCTATGATCATAAAATTATGCTATCTAGACCAGCGTTTCTCAAACTGTGGTACGTGTGCACCTCTTCACTTCTTGTGTTCTTGTCATTTGTTGTACATTTTGTTTCCACATTTTTGCTCTTTCTTGAGTAATTTCTACTGTGGCAATTGTTAGTCCTAATTTAGTCCTAAAATGGTCCAGTTAAAGACCTGGTTTAGATCGGGTGGGACTCGGAAAGACAAATATTTTCTTTGGTGGTACTTGGTGTGAAAAGTGAAAGAACAACTGAACTAGACATTTTCAACACAAAATAACAGTGTGGCGGTCTTGATACTAGTAGTTATGTTAAAGCTCAGGAAAGGTCAAACTTTGTCCTGTTTATGTGATTTTTGAGGAGGCTTTCAATATTAGCTCAAACTAGCATCTAATTTTGATACTTTAATACCCAAATGTTTTCATGAACACCAGAAATCTGATTCCTGGAGTTACCAGATTATTGAAAGGTCATATTAGGGATATTTATATTAGGGATGTCATGATTATTTGGTCAATCAATATTCATGATTATTCAGGTAACAATATCATCGTGAGGACTAAAACACAATTGTTACAATTTTATAAGCAAAATCTAGACTTTTCGTCCAAAAAGGCTTGATAAATCGTACCGGTAACTTGTTAGATCATGCAAAAGAAAATTGAAGATCATGATCTCTGTAATAATTGTTTTTTTCTCACTAAAACTCATGCACACCAAAATCTGATTAGTATGAGCTCTGTGAACCGTGAGATTATTGAAAAGACACGCAAACTGCAAAATCAGAAAGAAATCTGATTACACGCAACCGATTTGGGCTGTTAACATTTTAAGAATAATCGTGCAACTCCAAAAATCTTATTGTTGATTGATTTTGATTTTGAACTTGCGCGTCACCACAGCCACTTGATCAGATTTCTGTCCGATTGTTCACTCCTGTGCTTTGTCTTCTAAATAGAACAATTGCTCTGGAAATGCGTGAAGTGAGACACGTCACTGGGTTCTGTCGATTCTGTTGATTTATACTGCGCATGTAAACGCACACCGAAAATCAGACCTCATTATTGGGTTATCTGATTATTCTTCAGATTTGTATTAGCCCATGTGGTTGTATTGGATTTTGTTGCTTGATGATGTTCTTTATGAATATGGACTGTTCAATTGTTTAATCAGGTGAAAATACTTTGCTTGCACTGCACACTAATGCTGCTGAGTGTTACCCCCATCCCAACTTAACCAAACCAAACACAAAAGTGCTTATACAGACTATCCAGACGCCGGTGTTACATTTCACTTCGGGGCTGCAGGATGAATCGCTCGAATTGAAATTGCAATTTGAATCGTCGCAAAAAAAAACCCCAAAACTGCAGTTATTTTATCAGAACAATAACTTTATTACAAAAGTTGCAGTTTAAACTTTGCCCCAAACTGTTCTGAAATGCAAAGTATGACTTCAGCAGTGCATTTTCCAGTGTTTAAACTCTGAACACAATCATACAGTCGGAGGTAACTTGCAAATTTTATCGTTTTTGCAGTTACCGGTAAATTATGTTTAGCTATGTGTAGCTAAAACCGCTAACTAAAACGAAACTATTTGAACTCAAACTGTCCAAATGCTCGTACAAAAGCCTTATGAACTGGTAATATGTTGTTGCACTGTGTTTGTTACAGCGATGTCTTAATGGAGCTCGTCCGTCATTATCTGCTCGTGTGCAAGAACAGGCGATCGATAATGTGAAGTGGGTCATTTATGTCTCATGTTAACAAGGCTGTAGTTAGTACATTACGTCCTGGTTAGAATTGCAACCAAGTTGTGTCAGAATTACAACTGGAGTCAAAGCGTTTGTGTGGCTGATGGTGGCACAGTGGGTTAAGCTTGGGTACGTTCACCAGAGGAGATGTGGTTCATGGTTGATTATTGTTATGTTCTTGTGTAACTGGGCGAAACACTAGGGCTGTAATCGACTAAATGAGGCATCAAAAAGGCAAAAGCTGTCAAAACTGTCTCTGTGATCCAACCATATATTTGCTCTTGCTTTAGTCCTAGTTTTGCTCTTGCTTTAGTCTTGGTTATGCTCTTGGTTTAGTCCTGGTTTTGCCCCTGGTTTAGTCCTGGTTTGGTCCTTAGTTTAGTTCTCCGTTTAGTCCTTGGTTTAGTCCTTGCTTTAGTCCTTGGTTTAGTCCTTGGTTTAGTCCTTGGTTTAGTCCTTGCTTTAGTCCTGGTTTAGTCCTTGGTTTAGTCCTTGGTTTAGTCCTGCTTTAGTCCTGGGTTCAGTCCTGGGTTTAGTCTTGGTTTAGTCTTGGTTTAGTCTTGGTTTAGTCCCTGGTTTAGTCCCTGGTTTAGTCCTTGCTTTAGTCCTTGGTTTAGTCCTGGTTTAGTCCCTGGTTTAGTCCTTGCTTTAGTCCTGGTTTAGTCCTTGGTTTAGTCCTTGGTTTAGTCCTGCTTTAGTCCTGGGTTCAGTCCTGGGTTTAGTCTTGGTTTAGTCTTGGTTTAGTCTTGGTTTAGTCCCTGGTTTAGTCCCTGGTTTAGTCCTTGCTTTAGTCCTTGGTTTAGTCCTGGTTTAGTCCCTGGTTAAGTCCTTGCTTTAGTCCTGGTTTAGTCTTGGTTTAGTCCTGGTTTAGTCTTGGTTTAGTCCCTGGTTTAGTCCTTGCTTTAGTCCTGGTTTAGTCCTTGGTTTAGTCCTGGTTTAGTCCTTGGTTTAGTCCTGGTTTAGTCCTGGTTTAGTCACTTGACTGCCTGTTGCACTGCCTGTTACAGTCTGTATTAGATGAAGCCTGTGCAGATTGACATGAGCGTGTGACACTCATAATGATCAGAACGCTGCAGACGATGTCATGTCTCCAAATAATACAATTCAGATTCTTTCCTCCAAATTGCATCTGCCTCTCAGTCAGTCCTGGAATATCACGTTATACTCTGGTTTGAATTTTCTTTTTTTTTACTCGAAATGATATGCAGAATATTCATTTTTTGCATATCTCATTCTTTTTTTTATATATTCCCCCCAGCTATAATTCACAATTCATCCCCAAGTCTCCACATAATTAATTCCGTTCCTTCTCTTTCTGTTTTGTCCCATATGAATTATTTATCATTCCAATAAAATTATTATAAACTGCAACTATAAAAAGCTGTGATTGGAAGGGACAGGAATCTGTGATATATGTATATATTATTCAGCTATTCAATATATCATTCTGTTTATCATACAGCTCTAAGGTTCAGCTCTGAGGTTCAGCTCTAAGGTTCAGCTCTGAGGTTCAGCTCTGAGGTTCAGCTCTGAGGTTCAGCTCTAAGGTTCAGCTCTAAGGTTCAGCTCTGAGGTTCAGCTCTGAGGTTCAGCTCTGAGGTTCAGTTCTAAGGTTCAGCTCTGAGGTTCAGCTCTGAGGTTCAGCTCTGAGGTTCAGCTCTAAGGTTCAGCTCTAAGGTTCAGCTCTGAGGTTCAGCTCTGAGGTTCAGCTCTAAGGTTCAGCTCTAAGGTTCAGCTCTAAGGTTCAGCTCTGAGGTTCAGCTCTGAGGTTCAGCTCTGAGGTTCAGCTCTAAGGTTCAGCTCTAAGGTTCAGCTCTGAGGTTCAGCTCTGAGGTTCAGCTCTAAGGTTCAGCTCTGAGGTTCAGCTCTGAGGTTCAGCTCTAAGGTTCAGCTCTAAGATAAGATAAGATAAGATATTCCTTTATTGTCCCACATGGGGAAATTTCATTGGTGCAACGCAGGTAGATACAGAGGTAGATACAGAAGAACAGATCACTTATAGGAAGTCTGAAAAACACTTTCAGTAGAAGATCTCCTATAAATAAATAAAAACTCCCATAGACAAATAAATAAATACCATTGCATGTGATCCCGACAGTAATTGCACATGAATATGTGTCACGACAGCACATAGATTGCACATGAATTTCACAGTAATTGCACATGAATTGCACATGAATTTCACAGTAATTGCACATACGACAGAATTGCACATCAGTATTAGGTTAGGTCAGTATTGCGCCGGGATAACGTGACGATCTCCGGGTAAGACGACTGTTCTCCGCAGTTTCATGAGTTCCTCCTTTGTGGAAACGCTGTACGGCGCCGGCCGGGGGGCGGGGCCGGAGCCGGGGGACTCAGAGCCAAGACACATCGCAACGACACGACGAAAACACTCAATCCAGCCGAATAAAGTCAAAACAAGTTAATTTAAAGCGATTCCAGTGCGTGTCCCGATCGTTCGTGAAGTTCCTCTTTCATATAAACGTGTATATAAACGTGTACCGACGACACGCCGTACTTTAGCGCGGCCGGAGGGCGCGCGGGGGGGGGGGGGGCTGGTGGGCTCGCTCGGAGCTAGCTCACGTCACAACAACACAACGAACGCAACGAAAAACGCTCAAATCCAGCCGAAAAAAGTCAAAAACAGTTGAATTAAAAAACTATTCCAGCGCGTGTCCCTATCGTACAGTAAAATAGAAAAAATATACTAACTATATTTACAAAATATAGGAAATAAAGCACAATAAGTGTGAGAAAGAAGAGAGAGCGTTTACACCGGGCTGCCAGCTGTACCAGCGCCTTATGACGTAACCTCAGAGCTGAGGTTCAGCTCTAAGGTTCAGCTCTGAGGTTCAGCTCTGAGGTTCAGTTCTAAGGTTCAGTTCTAAGGTTCAGCTCTGAGGTTCAGCTCTGAGGTTCAGCTCTAAGGTTCAGCTCTGAGGTTCAGCTCTATAAGATAAGATAGATAAGATATTCCTTTATTGTCCCACATGGGGAAATTTCATTGGTGCAACACAGGTAGATACAGAGGTAGATACAGAAGAACAGATCACTTATAGGAAGTCTGAAAAACACTTTCAGTAGAAGATCTCCTATAAATAAATAAAAACTCCCATAGACAAATAAATAAATAAATAAATACCATTGCATGTGATCCCGACTGTAATTGCACATGAATATGTGTCACGACAGCACATAGATTGCACATGAATTTCACAGTAATTGCACATATGACAGAATTGCACATCAGTATTAGGTTAGGTCAGTATTGCGAGTGTTCAGTACTAACAGTTTTTGTTATAAAGTCTGACAGCAGCAGGAAGGAAAGACCTACGGAACCTTTCCTTCACACATCGAGGGTGGATCAGTCTCTCACTGAAGCTGCTCTCCAGAGCGGAGAGAGTGTCCTGCAGGGGGTGACACTCATGGTCCAGCATAGATGTGAATCTAGCCAGGACCCTCCTGTCCCCCACCTCCTGCACCGAGTCCAGAGCACAGCCCAGGACGGAGCTGGACTTCTTGATGACTCTGTCCAGCCTCTTCCTCTCCCTCTCTGTGATGCTGCTGCTCCAGCAGGCCACACCATACAGGAGGGCCGATGCCACCACAGAGTCGTAGAAGGTCTTCAGGAGTGGCCCTGTCACTCCAAAAGACCTGAGTCTCCTCAGGAGGTAGAGCCGACTCTGGCTCTTCCTGTACAGTGCGTCTGTGTTATGAGTCCAGTCCAGTTTGTGATTCAGATGAACACCCAGGTACTTGTATGAGTCCACTCTCTCAATGTCCCGTCCCTGGATGTTCACTGGTGAGGGGGCAGTGGGGTGGCGTCTGCGGAAATCCACCACCATCTCCTTGGTCTTCCCCGCGTTGATGAGGAGGTGGTTCCGCTGACACCAGTCCACAAAGTCCTGCGCCAGTCCCCTGTACTCCGCATCATCGTCGTCCGTGATGAGGCCAATGATGGCAGAGTCATCAGAGAACTTCTGCAGGACACAGCTGTCCGTGTCATGTCTGAAGTCTGCAGTGTAAAGGGTGAAGAGAAAGGGCGCGAGGACAGTGCCCTGGGGCGCCCCCACACTGCAGGTCTGAGTGTCAGACACACAGTTCCGGGCTCTCACAAACTGGGGTCGGTCTGTGAGGTAGTCCAGGATCCACTCTGCCAGGTCATACTCCACACCAGCCGTCTCCAGCTTGTCCCTCAGGAGCAGCAGCTGGATGGTGTTGAAGGCGCTGGAAAGATCGAAGAACAGAATCCTCACAGAGCTGCCAGGCTTTTCCAGGTGAGAGAGCGGTGCAGCAGGGAGATGACGGCGTCCTCCACTCCGACGCCAGACCGATATGCAAACTGCAGCGGGTCCATGGCTGAGCTCACGGTGGAGCGGAGGTGGTCCAGGACTAGCCGCTCCAGTGTCTTCATCAGGTGGGACGTGAGAGCCACTGGCCTGAAGCTGTTGAGGTCTTTGGTGCGCGGTGTCTTAGGCACAGGTACCAGACAGGAGGTCTTCCAGACCTGTGGTACCACCCTCAGCTTCAGGCTCATGTTGAAGACATGCTCCATAACTCCACACAGTTCATCTGCGCAGGACTTAAGGAGCCTGGGGCTGATGCCATCAGGTCCTGCTGCCTTCCTCACTTTAATCCTCTTCAGCTCACTCCTCACCTGTGCTGCTGTGACAGTCAGTGGTTGGCAGGGGGACCGTGTGCTGGGGGGATGGGTGAGTCCAGGCGAAGTGGGGAGCTGATGGTCCGGGGCAGATAAGCGAAGAGGAACAGATGCAGGACATTGTCCAGCTGTGGAAGAGGGAGCATGCAGCTGTGCAGGGGGAGGGGCGGGTGACCGATCAAACCTCAAGAAGTGAGCATTTAAATCATTCACCCACTGTAGACCCCCCTCTGTCTGGGCAGGGGGGATTTTGAAGCCCGAGATGGTTTTCAGGCTCCTCCACACTCCCTGAATGTTCTTTTGCTGCAGCTGCTCCTCCATCCTCCTCTTGTAGCCGGCCTCAGCCTGCCTGATCTTCCTCCTCAGCTCCTTCTGCACAGTCCTCAGCTCCTCCTTGTTCCCTGACCTGAAGGCTCTCTTCTTCTCCTTCAGCAGAGCCTTCAGTTCACGGTTAATCCATGGCTTGTTGTTTGGAAAACACCGCACCGTCCGGGAGGGAACAATGTTCTCAAAACAGAAGTTGATGTAGTCCGTGATGCACTCTGTGATGGTGTTGATGTCCTCCCCATGTGGGTCATAAAGCTCAGTCCAGACAGTGGTGCTGAAGCAGTCCCTCAGAGCCTCGTCGCTCTCAGCAGACCACATCCTCACCTCACGGGACACCACAGGCTGCCTGCGCACGATGGGTTCATACACAGGCCTCAGATGTACAAGGTTGTGGTCCGAGCTGCCCAGGGGAGGGAGGGGGGAAGAAGAATAAGCCTCTTTGGTGTTGGCAAAAAACAAGTCCAATGTTCTATTCTCTCTGGTGGGGCAGGTGACATACTGGGTGTATGTTGGTAGAACAGAAGAGGGAGAAGCGTGGTTAAAGTCACCAGAGATGAGGAAGAGAGCCTGTGGATGCTGAGGTTCAGCTCTGAGGTTCAGCTCTAAGGTTCAGTTCTAAGGTTCAGCTCTGAGGTTCAGCTCTGAGGTTCAGCTCTGAGGTTCAGCTCTGAGGTTCAGCTCTGAGGTTCAGCTCTGAGGTTCAGCTCTGAGGTTCAGCTCTAAGGTTCAGCTCTGAGGTTCAGCTCTAAGGTTCAGCTCTGAGGTTCAGCTCTGAGGTTCAGCTCTGAGGTTCAGCACTGAGGTTCAGCTCTGAGGTTCATTACAGGAGAAAGATACTGAACTCATTGTGAATGATATTCTAAAGTAGAGAGACAATCATTGGATATGAAGAGAACAGCTCTGCCTCTTGTTTAAGGCTCTACTTGGCATTTTACCTGATTATTTATCTAATTTATTGTATTCACAGTTTGAGGTCTCAGGACATTTTTGTCTTACAATCCCATCGTGTCAAACACAGAGACAGGAAAAAAAGCTTTCAGCAACTTTCTCCCTCCCTGTGGAACAAAACACAGAGACTTTTTGATGAATGAAATCATTTTATGCCTTTTAATGATTTTAAAGCACTGGACCAGGACGACCCACAGAGCAGATGCACTTGTTTTATATAATTGTATCTCAGATTGTATGTGTGAATGTGTTTTATGTCTTGGTTAATTTGATTGAATGTTTTAGTTGTGTTTTAGTGTCCTGTGTTTGTTTGATTATTTAGTGTTGTGTTTTAACAGGGACCATGAAAAAGAGAACTTTTCTCATTGGGTTTTCCAGGAATAAATAAATTAAATGAATGAATTAATATACTTGTAAGTCTTAGCGCCACTTATCTACTGGGGGGAAATAATGAAAGTACAAATACTTGCAGTGTAATCAGTCATAAGTGATCATTATCTGATTTATGGAGCTTATTGAAATGTAACACTTGTCCCATGATCAAATCTGATTATCGGGTATTCTGACTTCTCCAGTTATCTGTTTTTTCTGGCCATGTAAATATCCAATGTTACAGGCACTTTTGTGTTTAATTTAATTTTCAATTCACTTTTTGTGCGACACTTGAAACCTCAACATTAAAAGGCACCACATTTTAGCACATTTCTATTTCGGTTTAGTGCAAAAAATGATGTGATGGCCAGAATAAAACTGAATGAAATCAGATTTTTTTTGCCCTTATCGCCCACACATAGTTTTGACTTAATTACAATGGTAAATTAGTGCAAATAACTGATAAATCACAAGCCTAATGTTCAATCTAGTGTCACTTTTGCCTGACTGCTCTGTGTTGTATTTGAACAGCGCTGGAATAGATTTTTGGGTGTGGCTGATTTTGACCCCCAAAAAAAAGAATTACATCACAATATGCTTTTGCTGTTCTGGATTTGGATAACAATAACATGTATTGAACAAAAAGTAAATGGGCTGTAAAACTAAACAGAAAAGTGCAGACATCACCTTATTGTTTGGACGTTTTGGAATAATTGTGGATCCTGTGGGAATTCTGTCTCTGCGCCTTTATATGATGCACTGTTTAAAACTGTTTGACTCTTAACAGTTTAAGTATTATCTTGAAGACGAAATATCACCCACTAAACACGGAAGAGGCCGGGCTGACAAAGAAATCGATAACCTGATACTGATCAATACTAGAACTACTACTTTGAACTCGCATGAATAATGAATAAATTACACAAACAGGACAAAGTGGGACTGGTCTGGGAAGTTTTAGAAAGACGTGGAAAGGATCTATGAAAACACCGTTACCATAGCGATTGAAAAAAAATGACTGGTATTTTAAACTAATGATATAGAAGAAACTACTATTTTTGTGTGGAAAATGTCCATTCTTTGTTTGTTAAAAGCACAGTTTTAGAATGATCTTGTGCTTTATCGGAACTATTTTAAGACCACAATGTTCAACAAAGAAAGACCTATTATTTTGTATTGAAAATCTAAAACCTTGAGCTAAAAAAAGATCTTAAACGTTAACATTGTGACCACACTAATGACGGCGGCTGAGCCATTATCACTCTATCACATTATGTCAGTATTCAAAGGAAGAGTCTGGATTCCCGTGTCGTTCCTGATGCCACCGTCCTGACGTCATGAGTGGGCCCGCGATCCCCCCGCTGAAAGCCTCGGCGAGTCTCGACAGGTCGAGGCTCTTTGTGCCGAGCGACATCATTCAAGGCGCCTCCGCAAAAAAAAACATTACATAAGTTTACGTCTGAGCTCGGCGGGTGAAATGCCGGGGCCGCCTCGCCTACATTTTTCCAGGAGGCGGGTGATTCATGCGGCGGTGGACGTCCTCGGCCTCGTCGGCTCGTCTTTGGTGCGTCTGATGCCTCTGTTCCCTCGCCCACGGCTCTCAGGCTCGGTTCCTCTGCTGCGTGGCCCGCGGGGAAGCCCTGGTTAGAAAGACTGGTTTCACTTTGCATTCTTGTTTTGTGTTGTTGCAGTTTGGTTTGGATAAGACTGTGGTTCTCAAACTTTACCAGATCCAAACCAAGTCTATTCTGGGTCCAAACTAGGACTGAACTAGGTCTAAAACAGGACTACACCTTTACTGTGCTAGTTCTAAACCAGGGCTAAGCCAAAAGAGGACAAAACTGTAGAGGATTTTGACTAAATAGTTGATTTTGAAATGCAAAATTAGAATATTTTGTCTGTCTATATCGTCTGAAATGACAAAGATCTGATGAAATGAGAAACAAAACAAGGGCATAAAGTGATATTTTTGGAAAAGCAGTTTGTCATTTTTTCATCTGTATTTTAATCTCGACTGAATTTGACAAATTCAAATTGTCTTCTCAAATTGTCTGTCTTCTTCTTTTACTCTCCCATTTTCTCTCTCTCCTTTTCACAATAACTCTCACTCTCTCTACAGTTCTCTCTCTCCTTTTCTCCCCCTCTCGCCTTCCTCCCTCATCCTAAGTCTCTTCTTTGTTTACTGTTCCCTCTTTTCCCCCTCCCCCTTTCTCTCCCTCTTCTTCTCTCACTATTTTCATCTCTTTCTCCCCTTTTCTGTCTTTCTCTCTCCTTTTAACTTTCCTTTCTCACTCACTCACTTTCCCTCCATCCCTCTTTCCCTCACCCCTTTCCCCCTTCCTCTTTCCCTTATGTCTCTACTTATCTTCCCTCTTCTTTCTCCCTCTTGACTTCCCCTCTTACCTTCTTTCTCTCTCCGTTTTCTCCCTCTCTCCTTTCTCTCCCCCTTTCCTATCTCTCTTCGTCTTCCACCCTTCCCTTTCTCTCTTTCCTGTTTTCTCCCGTCCTCCCTCAAATCTGACCTTTCCCTTTTTGGCCCCTCCCCTCCCGGCCCGCCTCCCTCTCTCCCACACTCCTCACCCGTTAGTCGCCCGTCACAGAACAGCAGCTGAGGAAGGGAAACACTTTCCATGGCAACGGGCCCGTCCTGCGTCGCCCTGATGTAATATGTAGGCGCTTCTTTCAACCTGAAAAAGGAACTTGTCGACTTGACGCAGCGTTCAGAAAACCTCAAGAGACTTTTCCAACTATGACCTAAAACCACCTAAATTCATAGTATTCACCTTGATTTAATTGCTTAAGTAATGTATTTAATCAGAAACAGAACAAGTACAGAATAATCTTGGTTCATCAAGTAAACAAATCCGACCCAAAACTAAGATCAATATTGAGAACTGCAGTGACATTTAAAATAGAAAAAAAAGAGAGAATTGCGGTGAACAGGTTACATTCAGGAAGCTGCACGATGCAAATGTTGCAAACTGGCAGATTTCCTTGACACAGGGCGTGGGCGTCGCAGCAGCTCTGCACAAACACAAGCACGTTAAAAGGTCGTCCCCGAGTGCTTTATGGCTGGACTTGGGTGCAGCCTGAGAGTGTGAGTGAGAGCTCTGCTGTAGTTCAACTGTTCAGAGTTTAGAGCCACAGAGGCACCATAAGAAGAGCCATGTGGGACTGTGTCACGGAGGGTCTGCCACGCTCTTCGCTCGTGGAGATCGTGTTGTCTTGACAGAAATGTTCCACAGTGTTTATCGTTCATTTGTCG
The DNA here is from genome assembly GCF_026437365.1 of Eucyclogobius newberryi. Classification (NCBI taxonomy): domain Eukaryota; kingdom Metazoa; phylum Chordata; class Actinopteri; order Gobiiformes; family Gobiidae; genus Eucyclogobius; species Eucyclogobius newberryi. The sequence goes on along the minus strand of NW_027315801.1, from coordinate 13,137,430 downwards.
CTTCTTTCAGTTGTGCTTTATTTTATCCGACTAAAACAGAAATGTAATAACAGAACATGTTACAATGCAGTTGCTTGAAGTCTGAACTCTGCTCAAGACCACATGCTTTTACTTTACTTTACTTTACTTTACTTTAACAGTTTGACTTAATGCACAGCCTGCATTCTTATAATGAGCAGGCTCGCCTCGCCACAGATATGACCTGTAACTTGCCTGGTAGTGTCTGTGTCGGTTGTCTGTGCAGGTAAATACATACATAAATATGTTTAATGCCGTGCAAACTTGATTTCAGTTCCTTCCTATCCTATTTTCAGTTCCATCCTATCACAAATGTGTGACTGAAAACACAAACCCGTTAAATCATGTTCTGAAAATCTTTGCAGATCATTTTAATATACAGTTGCCACAAAGTCAATCGAGTAAATTCACCGATCTCTGTCTGGACAATGTTCTGCTATTAATTAAATATAAAATCTCCTTCTGAAATGTGGGAAAGTGTAGTGCGTTCTGTTCTGTTGCTAGGCGGAGATGGTGATTCTTCTTCTTTACTGCTATTTACGGAGCCTTGGAAGCCCTCGTACGTTTATGATTGGAACCCTGGCGGCGCTGGTATTTGGCAGTCGGGTTAAGCAGAGTCAAGAGGAGCGATTCAAGAGCCGCTGTATCATTTGAAGTTACAGACAAAACATCACACAAAATCTGCCGCTATTTCCCAACATTGTCTCTGAAGTAAAAGTACTGTTATACACCGTCAGCTTAGGCAAGGCAAGGCAAGGCAAGTTTATTTGTAGAGCACATTTCATACACAAGGCAATTCAAAGTGCTTCACACAGCAGGAAAAATGCATTCAAATCACAAAGAAATGACAGAAATACAATCAAATTAACTAAATTAAAAATTATCAATCCAACTGATTTTCTAAACTAATAAAATCACAAACAAAAGAGAAGAGTGCAAAGATAAAAATTAACTACAATAAAATTAACTAAATTAAAAATTATCAATCCAACTGATTTTCTAAACTAATAAAATCACAAACAAAAGAGAAGAGTGCAAAGAAAAAATCCCTTCAGTCATATGCGCAGCTAAACAAAACTGTTTTTAGCTTAGATTTGAACATTGTCAGAGTAGAAGCCTGTCTCACATCTTCAGGAAGACTGTTCCAGATTTTAGCTGCATAAAACTGAAACCCATGTTTTGTCCTGACTCTGGGCACCAGCAGGAGGCCGGTCCCTGAGGTCCTCAGAGTCCGAGATGGTTCATATGGCACTAACATATCCAAGATGTACTTTGGTGCTAGGCCATGGAGAGACTTGTACACAAGTAGAGCTGCTTTAAAGTCTATTCTCTGAGCCACAGGAGCCAGTGCAGTGACCTGAGAACAGGACTAATGTGATCATACTTCCTGGTTCTGGTCAGGACCCGAGCAGCAGCGTTCTGGATGTACTGCAGCTTAGAGTGAAAAGCTCGACGTCTGCGGTTGAAAGGAGTTATGACTTTCTTCCTGTAAGGCTGGAGTCGGGGCGGTGGCAGTTCGAGTACAGTGCGTGGGGTTTCGAGATAAAGGTCACATGGTCTAAATTAAGCGCTAATGAGCTCTTAACGTTCTGCAAAGCGTTCTGAAACGTGTGTGCCGTGTCACTAATCACTTTGAGACGGGTCCGTTGTTCTCAGAGTTACAGCGGAGGTGCCTGACGAGCTCTGTGTGTCGACTCAGATGGCAAAAGTGACTAGAATCAACAAAAAGCATGTCCCCACGACACAAAAAGTTGCAATACGAGTCAGGGAAGCGGTGATATGCTAAAAAAAGAACAATTATACCACGATTTTCTTTCGATTTTGATCACAATTTATTACAACTTTTGAATCTTTACATCACCTTGAAGGTAACTTAAGCCTTTAGAATCAGAAAAAAATAGGTTTATTTCCATTGTCAAACTAGGAACTTGCTGCGGCGAAAAGGTGCAACATGAAACAACATTAGCATCATAATAATAGCATAAATATAAAATAAGGCATGCGTAAAACTATTATTGGATTTACCGTAACATACTTTAACACTTCTTTTCTTTCTTTGCCACCCCCTCATTTCCTCATTTTATTCTTTACTTGTTTTGTTTTCTCTGGTCCAGCCCCGTTCTGTTTTATGTTCTAAGAAATAATAATAGTAATACAACAGAGCGAACGGATAAGTTGGCATCTGCTTCTTCTGAATGTTCACACTTCGTTGCAGACCGACAGGAGGTTTGGGCTTGGAAAAGAGTTTGTTTGTGTGAAGAGAAAAGTAGTGACTCATGATATGGCAATTTGACCAAGCGCAAAACTGTAGCTTTATATTTCCCTGTCAAAACTACTCGCACTATGTTAAATATTCTGAATTCAGGCCAGACCGATGAAGATGTTTTGTGTTGTCGTTCGTGCCTCCCACTGGGGAACACCGGGGGAGCCGCTCTGATTCACTCTCTGAGCAAATCATTATCTAATCAGGAAGTGAAGAATCCGATTACAGATCGACTGGAAATCCTGCTGAAGCAAAGATATGATGATACAGGTCCATCTTATCTGAGAGTAATGGCCCCGTGCCCCTCGCCAAACAGAAGCTGATGTGACATAGTTGTTCTGTGACTGTTACTTTCACCGTAACACACCGTGAAGGGTGAAATAGCACGATGACGGATGATACTGAAACCGCTTAATGCCACTGACGCGATAAGATCAAAGCAAGGTAATCCCAGCAAACCCTTTTCTGAATATACAATACTGCTGTGTGACTTTTCTTAATTTATTCCTTTTTTTCCACAATCTGATGAAAGGAAATTCCAGCTCAGGGGTGGGCAAACTATGGCCCGCGGGCCACATACGGCCCGTTTGTCTTTATAATCTGGCCCGCCAAACATGCCAAGTAATTTTTTATTTTTTTTGCCCTTAAGCATCTGTCTGCACTTGTATCCTTAATAAATGTGACGTGGAATGAATTAAATAATAGATTCAATAGCCCATATATTACAGAAAAGTTATATTTTTTTGATATTTCATTTTTTCTACAAAAAAAAATTCACACCAATGATCGCGGGCCGGCCCACCGCTACTTGCCTGGATTCGAATATGGCCCTCGTAGGAAAATAATTGCCCACCCCTGCTCCAGCTGCTTTGCCAGTTGAACATCAGAATAAAGCTGTAACACTCTTATTTCCAGTCAAATCAACCATTCTGGGATGAAACAGGGTCAGTTTGTACTGTGCACCAAACCTAGAAAAATGTAGCAGGCCTTTTGGATTCCAACTGAAGATTTTTATTTTATTACAAGACTCTAAACCCAATTTGAGTGAAATTAACTTCAGCTTTTTAAGAGGAATTGTTAAGACCCAACAAAAGCCCAAACTAGTGTCAATCAAATCAGCAGCTTTACTCGGCTTGGCAGGTTTTAAAAGAGCTTGTTTCCACTTATAATGAGTACATCAGAACATCAGAGTCCAAAACTACAGAGTCTCAGCTTCACAAAGAGTCCAGACGACTGTTTGTTCTCCAAAGGTTCAGGAACAGCTTCAGTTTGAAGTAGGGATCATTTTAGTCTTTAAACTTATTCAGAGCAGAATTTCAATAGCTCAAATTTTGAACTCTCCCACTAATGAAAAGAAACACACGATAAATATTGAGCACCACACATTGTTGCATCTCTCATTTATTGAACAAGACGACGGTTTGATAATCATCGTCACTGTCAATCTGCTTGTGTTTTATTGACGAGTTTTCAGTTTAACACATTTCTGTCAAAACAACCATTTTTGCAAAGCCGTGTGAGGCAAGCGCTGCAGTGATATGCAAAAGACAAAAATATCTGTATTTTCCTATTGTCACCTATTGAATGTGCTACTGCATAACAATAGTGACAGAGTGATGAATGTGTAGCAGATGGATTGGAGTTAAGAGTACTTTTTATCAGCCACTGTCGCTTCAACAATACTTCATCCTATACTGCAACATGTATTTAGATCTATCACCTTCATTAAAAGCTCGGTTTAATGGATTTTAATAAACATAATAGTTATATTTCTGAAGTATCAGGTAATGATGGTATACAATAAGGGTTTTTGTCTCATTTTTCAATCCCTTTTGTTTTAAGGAAGGAACTGGTTTTAAGGAAGCCCGGTTTGTTAAGCAGCATTTTCTGGCAATAACAATCTAATTAATTTGTTTAAGTTGAGTCTACAGTCACACCAAGATATTTAAATTTCTCCTCTTTAAAATACGTGTGAGTGCGGTTTTACATGACATTTGGAAAATACCACGTTGACAGTCCAACAACAATTCGTCATAAAGTATTAATATTGTAAAAAGGAAATGGATAACTTCTCCAATCTCCATCCACATAAATCATCAATCTGTCGTTGGGTTTTTACACATTCATTTCCTCATTGGTACTCACCTCATGTGCAGTAAACAAAGTCCTTGGCGACGCGTCTGACCTTTAAAGGGATTTAAGTCGGCATGAAGTGGAATGAATGCAGCTTAATGATGTATTAGGCACTTTTACTCACGGTCTCACAGTCTGGACACTCAGCATTTACAGTGAATGTGCCGTCACCTTGTGTGTTACATGTAGACCTTTAGTCGTTTAGTCGATTAATCGGTCAGTGCTGTCGTAGTCAACCAAGATTTTTATGAATTGACTAACTACCGGTATTTAATTGATATGAGCGGCAGAAGAAAGGAGAGTTTTTATTTGAACAGTTAGATGTGCTGGTTACTAGTACTTTTCTGTGTAATTTTTTATTAGATTTTTTTCATGTGAATACTTTATCATTTTAAGCTTTTTTCCATTTCAATCCACTTTTTGCCCCATTTTAGTCGACAAATTGATGCACAGAGCAACTCTTTAGTGAGTGAGAATTTCTTTAGCCCCAGTTAAAAGACAACGACAGACACGATCAAAGTAAAGATACTAACGTAAAGATACACTGGTTCTATGCCCATAGTGCTGATGTATGTGGTTTGGTCTCGTTCTAGTCCTTGATTAGTCTGGGTCCACTCCAGTTAGTTCTGGGTTTGGTCACATGAATGGTTAAATAAACTAAATATTGTAAATACAGTAGGATGCATGGATCTAATACAAACCCTTTGGCACGTTGCTTGTGTTCAAATCTTTGTAGCTTTAGGAGTGTTTTTTTAACGCCGATGCAAATCAGGATGTACTGCCTGATTTTATTTTACTTTAAGATATTTTTCGCGCAGATTACAATTACTTTAATTAAAATTATTAATATTCTTCAAGTAGTGTTGATGATTTAAGATTATTTTGCTAATTTCTTAGCAAGGCAAGTTTGTGTAGAGCACAAATCATACACAAGGCAAATCAAAGTGCTTCACACAACAAGAAAAATGCATTAAAATCACAAAGACATGACAAATACTTAATTTTGGTACTAAAGTAAAACTAGAAATGCAAAACTTGTAAATAAAAGTCAAGGTATTATAACAATCTAAAAGTACTGGACATGTGTAAAATGTTACTTTTAGATTAAAAGTATTTTGCACAGATTTTTGATAACTATGAAAAAGTGAAATAATCAACATGTCAATGTTTCTAGACTTTTTATTTTTATGTTTTTGTTGCTCAAAACCCAAGACTGGAAATCAAAGCCTTTAGGCCGGATGCCACAGTACAGATACAGTACATATACCTTAGTACTTTTACTGTACTACTACTACTTTTCAACTATATATAATATGTGCTGGAATAAAATCAAATAGTTTATGTAATCAATAGTCTTCTTCTTTTGAAATTAATTAAATATATTTTGTTTTCCAAGTGCTATGTTTAATAGTGGAAGGAGATCTTGTTCCTTTTGCATTATATATGAAAATTAAGAGCACATTTACCATGTTCCCTCGTTGAAAACATTATAGGTCCATCCTGTTTTTCTTTTACTTTTGTTGTCTCTTCTTGACGGTGAGATTCCACATTAGTGTCTGCCGTGAATGAAAAATCCATTAGGCGTAAACATACTTGACTTGTGTTCTCCAAAACAACATTGTAAAGCTGGCATATGTAGTTTTAAAAAGTCCATTATATCAGGGGTAATGGAAACAGAGTGCCTCCTAATGCTGTTATGGAGCTAATAGCACTTCACTCAAATATTCCACTACATTTCAACACCTGTATCAATCTTCAGGAACATTTTTCAAAGCTACACTATGTCACTTTTCGACTAGAAGACCCGCCACCTGCTCGTCTCCATTCAGATGTTAGTTATATTCCTTAATCAAATCTTCTGGCACTCTGAGCGGCTCGAGAATAATCTCAATCATCTTTTTTTAACTGAAATATATAGCGAATATATAGAGAAATAGATTTTCAAAGTTAGGGGCCCCCAAGCAATTCCAGGGGTCCACAACCGTGCACGGCATCGCGGCGTCATAAGAACAAGATAAATGTGTTGTTTTAAACCTGGTTATTAGCATGTAAAACAATTTAAAGTACTTTTATCTGTTATTTGATATGAAGAGCACAAATGCTGATTCATATAAACCAGAGATCATGATCTTTAAAACTGTTTAATTTAATATAATAATGTTTCTTAGATACAAAATAAATACTGTTTACAGCATTTGACACAAGGAGATCTTGTGGAATATATGAAATCACGTCCTACAAAATAAACTACTAACATACATTGCCCCGAAAATTAGACCGGGCATTTCCGAGGACACGTGAAAGCAACATGAACGCAGCGGCCAATCAGATGCCCGCTTTTATCGATATTACATCACGGAGACCGCTCGGCCAATGAGAAGCGAGAAGACGTGCGAAGTGGGCTTGTCTGTCAAAACGAAACTTAAGCCATGAAAATGCCCCGAATATGGCCAGATTACTAGTTAAATCTTGATTTTTTTCGAGGAGGGGCACGGCGGACCCCCTCCAGGCTGAGAAATAGATTTTCAAAGTTAGGGGCCCCCAAGCAATTTCAGGGGCCCACAAGCGCGCGCGGCATCGTGGCGTCATAAGAACAAGATAAATGTGTTGTTTTAAACCTGGTTATTAGCATGTAAAACAATTTAAAGTACTTTTATCTGTTATTTGATATGAAGAGCACAAATACTGAATCATATAAACCAGAGATCATGATCTTTAAAACTGTTTAATTTAATATAATAATGTTTCTTAGATACAAAATAAAAACTGTTTACAGCATTTGACACAAGGAGATCTTGTGGAATATATGAAATCACGTCCTACAAAATAAACTACTAACATAATACATTACCCCAAAAATTTGACCGAGCATTTCCGAGGACACGTGAACGCAACACCAACGCAGCACACAGCGCGCACCGTTCGGCCAATGAGAAGCGAGAAGACGTGCGAAGTGGGCATGTCTGTCAAAACGAAACTTAAAGGTCCCATAACATGCAAAATCGACTTTTCAGAGCTTTTAACCTTCTTACATTGCTATTTGTGCTTCATATATGTACCCAGAGTGTTTTTTTGATTGATTCCCGCAGTGTTTAGCTATATTACAGACTATCTCCTTTCCTCGAATCTCCAAACTGACGGGGGGTGTTCACAGGACCGCATCATAACCACAGGCAAGCGTCATCACCCCCCTCACCCTCCCCCTCCCCCCTCTCCACCCGCCTCCCCCTTCCGCCTCCCGCCCCCTTCCCCCCGGCTCCGCGCTGGCTCCAGGCTCGTCTCCCCATACAAGCCCCGGAGTTTTTCTGCTTCGATTTACGACGAAACACGGCTCAAAGAGGCCCAAAACTTCATTAATGATATCGCACTCTTTACTATTATCACAATGGTGAAGGTTTATGTGGCAGTTGATGCAGCAACCGGGAAAATAAACGGAGAAGTTCTATCCGATACCGAAAAACCAGGAAATAAGAGCGCGATGGACATAAGACTTTTATATATATATATATATATATATATATATATATATATATATATATATATATATATATATATATATATATATATATATATATATATATATATATATATATATATATATATATATATATATATATAGATCTATATATATATAGATCTATATATATATATAGATCTATAGACAGCTGTGGGGGACACACTACGTCACGGGTGGGCGGGGGAGCCAGATCGCTCTTCGCAAGGGTGGGGGCGAATATCAAACCAAGCCGTTTGCATTTCCGGGTTGGTGAGGGGGTCCAAGGTCTGGGTGATATTTCTTAACTATTATGTTAAGGGTGTTGCACTACACTTATTATTATCAATTATATACTTAGGATAGACTACGAAACGTGAAAAAAAGCATGTTATGGCACCTTTAAGCGATGATTTTTTCGAGGAGGGGCACGGCGGGCCCCCTCCTATTTCAAACCGCGGGCCCGCCGGAGATTCAACTGCTTGCGGGCCCCGGGCCCCTGTCTATTTCGCAGCCCGCCCTCCTATTTCAAACCGCGGGCCCGCCGTAGATTCAACTGCTTGCGGGCCCCGGGCCCCCGTCTATTTCGCAGCCTGTATAGTCAAAGAACAAAGCTGCCATAAATATAACACTGAATGAAACCCCTAAGTTGTTTCTACAACTTATGAGTCATAGATGTTAAAGTTTACAATTTTGACAAATAGAAAATGTACACATACTTTATATTGAACTCCAAAACATATTGTTCCTTTTTTATTTATTGAAAGATAAGTTTATATATGAATTATGTGACTTCACTAAAAGTTTGTACTTGCTGCTGTTAGACTTAGACTACTCTGCACCTGATTATTGCCTTTTCCATTTCATAATTCATTAGCCTTTTCTAGACACTCAAAGTTGCTTTACTTTTTGGTGCATTATTTATGACTGACCAGCACAATCCCTTAGTCCCACTCACATATGTAGACATATGGATATCTTCATACTTTTTTGAAAATTCCAATAATGATATTCAAACAATGTAAATTCAACAGAAAAGAGCTAAAACATGTCTTCAAATTTATTAGTTGAGGCTTAAGTATCAGATAAATGTAAATATACTGTAGAATTATACCCATAAAAGTGAAGAAATGAACCTCATACTATTTTTGTAGCATTTGCACCTTTAAGGATATGCAGTATATTCAATCATAGCAGATCTTCAGAACAATATTCACAATATGATACATTTTTTTAACGGGAGTGTCTGCAGTGCCGCGGCGCGCGGCCGAAACTGCCATGTTATTTTTGTGCCGGCCGCGCGCCGCGGCTCCTGAAACTGCGCCGCTATTTGACCGCGTTTTAGACCGCGCCGGGTTAAGGTTAGGGTTAGGGTTAAGGTTAGGGTTAAGGTTAAGGTTAAGGTTAAGTTTAGGGTTAGAGTTAGGGTTAAGGTTAGGGCTAGGGTTAGGGTTAGGGTTAGGGTTTGCCATGACGCTATAAGAAAAGTCCTGCGGTTCCTGAAACTGCGCGGCCATTTGACCGCGGGCCGCGGCTCTGCAGCCACGGCCTTTTTTAATATATTGTCCACATCTAATCAACATAAAAAGCGTTTACTCAAGGACACAACATACAACGCTGGCAGCGGGGATCAAACCACCAACCCTCAGGTTAGTGGGCTAATGTCACAACCCACTGAGCTTATTTTAACTTTTTTTGGTATTTGCATATTTCTGAGACAATCACACTTACACACCTTTTTGTTTGTGTAGAGACAATCTTGCTGTGCCCCTAAAACAAAGTGAAAGGTCAAATGCAGAGGACAAATATCCCCACGGCAGCAAGACAATGTACCATGACTTACTTACTATTGAGTACAACGATCCACATCAAGTGCTAAGCCTAATGCGACTAATACATCGACATCGCACTTTATATCCATCAGCATTATGGCAAAAACGGGCGATAAAATGTCTCAAAATAGTCTTTTTGAAGCTGGGCAAAGTCTGAATATTGAGTGTGTGAGTTGACTTAAGAAGATCTCGCTCAACTAAAGACACGCCCTGTCCATCGATTAGTCGACTAAAGACCTTCAGAAGCTCTCAAAACTACAACTGCATTATTTATACCGGATAGTACTTGGAAACTACTGTACTACTGTATATGTAAAGGGAAGATACACTTCATGCCTCCTACTTTTGCTGTCCTTATAATCCTTATAATTGAAATTGACCGATTAATCGACTAAACGTCTAGTGGACACAGCGATAGAGCGTGTTGTGATGTTTGTAACAAAACTATACCATAAAGTAGCAAAAAGATGAGGTATAAATCAAATTATTTCAGAATCAGAAAAGAAAAATGCCTTTGCAGGGAACAAAATTCAAAACAAACTGGGAACGTACTTCGACGATATGGTGCAACATAAAAAATGTAGAATAAAATATAAACTATGACATCATCAAACAGTATGTATAAAAGAAGGTGTACAATAGTTACAGTTATTATTGCGATTTCGATCCGATTGTGGTTTATTGTGCTGCCCTAACAGAGTAAATAAGTGATGAAATTGTGTTGGAACTTTGAGCATCTTTAAAAGGCTGTAATAACGCTTACTTCACCTCAGCATGAATGTAAAAGTACCGGTAATGTAACTACAACATAAGTCATTCAAAACCATCGTTATGTATTAGTACTGTGTTTACATCACCAGGAAATGGCTCTTATTTTGGACCTACGTTAACTACTTCCTAATTCCACACTCATTAGCTATTAAAGATGCATATAACAATCTAAATCGGTCTCCAAACACTGACGGCTTCCTCTCTTATTACCGGTACCGGCCTAATTGTTTTGGACGATACAAAAACGTTTTATTCGTGTTCCTGCCATTAGCAGATCGTGCCCCGTTCATGTTCAAGTATGTTTAGTGAGGTAATTACCAGCTCTTAGTGCGCTTGAAGGGCCCCACTTAGTCGAGTCGCACGGTTATATCACCCACAAGACCTGCATGTGACACATTCAAATCCATGTGCACTTCAGGCGCGGTCTGACATTTCAAAATCCTTCCTCTTGTCGTCGGGGCCAGTCCCTCCAAACCACGGTGACCACACCACTTACAGCGTTTGCCCTGCCGCGCTGTACATTGTAAAGCTCTAAAGGTTCATGACCAGCTTACATTAAAGATGCACCGTGTAACTTTTCCAGTAGAGGGTCTGCCACGTGCCTGTCTCCTTGGAGATAGATAGATTTAAGGCCATACTGTGCAACATTCCAGGCAAAACAATAACTTGTTCATCGAGACAGGCATGAAGTTACTGAAAAGTTACAGAGATCATTACAAAAATGTATCTTTTTATCTATTTATTATTATCTTTTATTTATTTTTTATTTATTTATTAACCTTTACTTAACCAGGCGAGAAACCCACTGAGATCGAGACCTTTTCTTTGATAGAAAATGTCAGACAATATTTTAATAATATGTCTGGAATGTGCCAAAATGTGTCTGTAAATGTCTTTGTGAATGTACCGTAGAAGTTACAGCATAATTACAAACAAATATCACTTTATAATTTCTTTTTGGGAGGATTACACTGAATCTCTCTTTTTGAGGTCATTTTTAATAATTTAGACACTTAATACACTTGAAATCTCAGTGGGACTTTCCTGGTTAAATAAAGATCAATGTAATAATACATATTCTAGTTGTGTGTATCTCCAAAACAACAATTGAGATATTATCCACTTTAGCCCTTGGGCAAGACACTTTGGCTCCCTTTGCCCGTGTGAGTGGAGCATTTGAGTGTCCCACAGAAGCAGAAAAGTGCCCTCAGTAGTGTTGTTCAGAGCGTTATAAACTAGACACAGCAGTAGTTGAAGTTATTGTCCTCATAATGAAGTGTCCGGAGTCTTGGCTGTGATTCCCTGGTGTTCCTGGTGAGATGCACATGTACAAACGGGCCCTGACTCGTCTCTCTTCCATCTGTATTTTTTGCCATTTCAAAGTGATTCCCTGCGGTTTGTGGGAGTCGTTCTCTCACTCGCAGCAACACTTTTTTTTTTGCACTGAATGGGCCTGAAATGCACCCACTCGCTCCCTCCTTTCTCCCCCCCAGTCTCTTTTCGGAATTCTCTTTTTCCTCCCACTTTCTCTCTCATTTCTATCGCTCTTGTATTTCTGTCTTTTCTCTCTGTTCCTTCTTTCTCTTTTGTTAAGGATTTTTGTAGGCTTTATTAGACAGGACAGCTGAGCGTGAAAGGGGGGTGAGAGAGACGGGGAAGACATGCAGTAAATTGTCAGAGGGATTCAAACTCACGACACTGCGGCTGGCTGCATGTGGAGACTGGCATATGTGCTAACCCACTCCACCACTGGGTAGCACCTGGGAGAGAAGAGACAGGCTTTCTCTCATTTCTTGCTCTAATTTTTCTTTTGCTCTCTTGTCTTTTTCACTCTCTTCTTTCTCTCATTTTTCCTTTTCTCTCGTTCTCACTCTCAATTCTTGTCTTTTCTCATTCTCTCTTCATGTTCTTCTCTCTTTCGGTTTATCTGCAGAGCAGTTAAGCAGCAGAATGTCTCTCTCTCCCTCCCTCCCTCCCTCCCTCTCTCCCTCTCTCCCTCCCTTCCTCTCATCTCTCTTTCTGTTTTGCCTTCAGAGCAGTTAAGCAGCAGAATGTCTCTCTCTCCCTCCCTCCCTCCCTCCCTCTCTCCCTCTCTCCCTCTCTCCCTCCCTTCCTCTCATCTCTCTCTTTCTGTTTTGCCTTCAGAGCAGTTAAGAGGCAGCATGTCTCTCTCTCCCTCCCTCTCACGTCTCTCTCTTTCTCTTTTGTCTGCAGAGCAGCATGTCCGCCCCCGCAGACTCGGAGGTGAAGGAGCTGAGCCCGGTCGACTTCATACAGCTGCAGCAGTACATCGAGTGTGAGTACAGAACATGTGGGCAGAGCCTCCCCCGGCGCTTTTACACTTCTCATAACTGTAACGCACAAATAAGAAAATACACTGCTGCGTAAGACATACAGTATCAAAAGGTATACATCATCTTGTTTAGTTGGTAGGATTGGCTGATGAATGATTTTTAACTACAAAAATCCAGTTTGCAAGTGTAGATACAGTATACGGAATTTAGTGTATTTTGTTGATTTATATATTCATTTCATACTCGGCTCTAAAATGGAAAAAACACAATTACTTTTAAACAATTCCAGACATTTTCAACAACCAACTGATTCCACTAATTCCAGTCAGAACAACTCATATAAAGATTCTAAATTCAATATATTTTCTTATATTTTCCTGAGTGGTGTCACAATTCATTGGATGTGGTTGCAACATAATTATTAACTGATTATTTTTGAAAGGTCTTGATTAGTGTCATTTTGCTCTTTTAGTGAAATATTTTCACACCTCACTCAGACTTCTGCTCACTTCTGTTTTTAATAATACAATATTAATAATGTACTGTTCACTTCACTCCAGGTCTTGTTAACGCATGGCAATGTTAAAAAATGAACTAAACTGTATTTCTGGCTATCAGGATCAATAGCTAACACATTAATTTACTAAATGTTCTTTCTAGACATGATGAGTTACAATAATTGTGTCTTTAGTATTTACACTACAATATTTGTTAATGGGGAGGCGCCATGTATTGGACAAATGACATGCATTCTCTAAAATACCTTAAACCACAATCAATTAGATGAACAACTGATTCATGTTTTCTAACTGAAGTTATATCAATTCTCTAATTTGCTGATGTTTTGTTCGGTTCAGCCTTAAATAAACGTGTGTTCACTGAAGTGGAAGTAACATGTTTTTTTGTGAGCGTGATGTGATCTGTAAACAGCATTTCTCCCCTGTGACCACCCTCCCCTCTGTGTGTTTCTGTCTGTTCAAATAATAAAATAATAATCAAAAAGATTGCCATTATTCAGATTTTATGCTTTTATGACTTCTGCTGGGAGCTAAATGCCCCTGGGCCTCCCTGGGTGGGCTGCACAATATTCATCGCCAGCCTTGTCTTCTCTCAAATGTTTATTCACACAAGTGTGTTTTTTCTGACTATTACTAAGCATTTGAACATCTTTGTGACCCTCTTCTTTGTGTTATAGATTGCAGTCTAAAGGTGAAGGACGTGCTCCGAAAGTTTGACCCAGATGGAAGCTTAGCCCGGCACCGACACGGAGAGGTAACGCTCAGCCACTTTGTAGGAAATAAATGTTTTTTATGACATCTTGTAGATTTGTGAACATGCAGAGCAGGGGGAAATTAAGTACTTTAATCTGCTTTAAAATTAGGATTATTTGTCAGTCACATTTAAAACATTTTTGAACCAATATCCAGTAAATGTCTCAATGATGTGGCTGATAACAATATTTGCCGATACCACAAATCTATGTTAAATTATAGTTACTCACTTTTGTACAAAAAATGCATTTAATTTCTGGCATAATTATGTAAACATACAGCCATATTTTTAGCCTAATTTGCCTCCTATTTCTATTTTTCTCATGATTCTGTACGATGAGCTGGGGAAAGATTTTCAATATTGGACAGATACCGACATCTGGGGAAATGTATTGGGCAGTTCTAATGCCCCGAGGAAGACTACAACTATGTTATAACTGAGAACAGTAACCATTCAGTAACCATTCAACTAAACCTACTAAGAGCAGTGCAAATCATGTACCGTACTATTATTTCATGTTCACATTAGTTGGAAAACATTTTCACACATAATTGTGATTTTTCTTTTGTTTCCATTTAAAAAAAGGGTCCAGTGGTGCAGAGGGTTTGACAAAGGGACTTATGAATTATCCACCTAATCACCATGAGATTAGTTCACAAAGTAAAGTAAAGTAAAACCTAAGAGAGAAAAAAATATTAATTTGAAAGATAGAGTTGCAACAGTCTCAAGTATTTATTTAAAAGATACATAGTGTTATGTGAAATGCACTTTTAATAGCGTTGAACTTTACTGTGTTTCGACTGGGTCGTGCATGTTGTTTCCTGCATTTGAGGCTTTAGCTCTGAGAAAGATGTCAGTTTTCACCTTCCCCCTATCCCCGCCCACATCCCTATGCATTATGCTGCGTCCATGTAGCCCTCGGGAACCCCGACTTACTACATTTACTCAAGATCCGACACGACTGTTTTAATCAGAAACCGTCAACAGTGTTAAAGAGGAGATCTTATTGTGTGCTTCCCCAGATAACAGCACACAAATATTGACTTAAAGACAGGGTTTAGTCATTTTAATAGTACAGGATTGCATAAACGTAAGCATGTATACAGACAACATTTGTCATCTGTATTCTGATTTATTAATACAGAGCGTTGTGTATCTCATGGCAAGCCGTATTGGGTGAACATTAATTGCCTGGTGCTGATTAATTAGATTCAAACCCATCGATCGTGTTGACTAAGCTGTTGTTGAGAAATGCTTGAGACGTGTTGGACCGGGGCTGCAGATGTAAATTACCTCTTTAGTTTTGCCCACGCAGCACAGGTCTTTCTGAACAGCGCTGGCTTCCCCCTCACACAATGTAAGCTGAAAAACAAGCTTTTATTACTGTGCATCACAGACTTACTGCCGGCTGCCAAACCAGAGCCACGATGGAATTAGGTTTAGAATACCGTAATAGAAGAGCATACCGCAAAAGATCAAAGCAACAGTTTGTGACAAGCTCAGGCTGCTGCGTGCTGTCTTTGGCTGATAAACAAGTATTGAATCGATCTCTTTAACACTGGTTTTAATCTAGGGAAAAGTGCAATAATCCTATCTCATGTCTGAACAGGAAAAAAAACTGTTTTCCTCAGCCACTTCTGGCTCTCACTCTGACATTAATAACAACTTTCCAGGGGTAGAAAGTAACTACTTACATATACTCATGTTGATGTAATTTAGTGTGTGAGAGAGGAGATGAGATGAGAGTGAAGAGCCGGCCCCTCGTAACTCAAAACGACACTGCTCTGATTGGACAGAGCAGTGAGATTATGTGGCTCAAAACAATATGACACGTTCTCATATTTTTTTACTAGGATTTATTTTGGTGGGTTTGTCCCTGTTTTAAATATTGTACCATAGTTTTATAATTGCAGTTTGTGAATTTGAGGAGGTATTACCTACTGTATGTCATCAGAAAGCAACAGCCCATCAAAAATGCAGACAGTTGTGGAATTTAATAACTATGTAATATTTGCTGGCAGTGTCATACCAGGAAGTGACATTATGAACGTCCCCAAAAATGCCAAACTGTAGAAAAACAGGCAAAATCTGTAGTAAAATCTTAAATAGTCTAACCTGTTATATGCACTAAAATATCGATTCAAAATACTACTAAAATTGCTTCATAAGTAACTAGTAACTACAATTCAAATACAATGTTGGCAGCAGTACTTGTACATTATAAGCCTTTTACAGTGTTCAATATGGTGAGTGTGAGAATGCTGTCTGCCTTCATTTGTCTCATTGTCTGCTCTGTACAGTGAGGTTATTTATTAGTGGGACAGCTCTGCAGGGTATCAGCGAGAAATGGAAAATGTCAACAGAAATGGGTTTGTGGTTCAGCGTTACCGAGGGAGAGCAGCCAGTTCGCCCTGGAGTCATCACGCACAGACGGACCAGCATTGGCAATTCACTACAACTGTCACATTTTAACACAACTTTAAATTAGGAATGACATTTTTAAGAGGCGATGGTGCTGGAAGGGGCCATTGGTTTGAGCATACATGTACAAGTACAAAGTGCTTTTCAGGAACTAAAGTGGGCGTCAAAAGTCTTCCAATAATTAAGAAATGTCTGATAATAGTTGCATGAATTATTTATTGTGAGTCGACGTGTTTCGACTCATAAACCATCTTAATAAAAGCCAGTTTCATCTGTACGAAGAAACAGTTTCTTCATCAAAACGCATTCAGGTTCATTGATCTGGTCACTAATATATGATCAGCGTGACCGTGAATACTCTTTCTGGAATTCACATTATTTTCTAAGTCCATATAATTGATCTGTTTATTTCTGCCTGCATGATTGAGAGGCAAATTATTTAAAGAGACAGGGCAGATTATGCTGCAAATTTCATTTTAATGAACTAACCTTGTGACAACAGTCTTTCCTCATCATTAGTTTACTCAAAGTTGTGTTTGGATTGATTCCTGCATGTTTGTGTAATCCTGTATTGTCCTGCCACTGAGGCTCCAGTGCTTTCCCAGTCTTATCCCTGTTTTATGTTGTACTGTCCTGTCAAATAAAGCCTATGAGCCAAAAACAAACAAACAAACAAACAGGAAGTCAATGGCCCCGTTTCTATTACTAAACCGTTTTAAATCAATATTAAAATTTACACTGAACAAATTATAAAATGATGATCTGCATACAGCATGTTACAATTCAATACTAAGTACCTAAAAACACATAAAATGTCTCCTTTAAGGTTATCACCTCAACGTTAAAAATAGACTAAATATATTCTTGGGCGATTAAAGACAATTATTCAGCCAAAAGGGGGCGTGGCACTGGCAAAAGCTCTCAAAAATGATAACGATCTTAGCATAAAGAAAGTAAGTATACACAGAAGTACTAGTAAACTGCATATTTATAAGTGAAAAGACAGATTAAACATTCAAGTCACTCCCCAAAGAGAAAATTTATTTTCCTTTCACGCATTTCAGAGTGATGAAATGTTTATATTGCAATTTAAAACAAAATGTTATATATTTTGAATGGGAAAAAGTTCTCAAAATGTTGCATATGTATATCAGGAAGTTGAAACCCATGAATAGTGCATATAAATCCCACTAAAATAATCAACAAATAAAAAAACATTGGTAGACTTTGACCGATTAATCGATCTGTGTGAGGGATATCTCCTCTTCTGTAGAAGCTGAAGGCAAATGAGGTCCATGAAAAATGTGTCTCTCTACATTAAACTGTTGAACTGCTCCTCATCTGCCCGGATGAACTCTCTCTACACTAGATGAACTGCTCCTCATCTGCCTGAAGGAACTCTCTCTACAATAGATGAAGCGCTCCTCATCTGCCTGGAGGAACTATCTCTACCCTAGATGAACTGCTCCTCATCTGCCTGGAGGAACTCTCTAAACTAAATGAGCTGCTCCTCATCTGCCTGGAGGAACTATCTCTACACTAGATGAACTGCTCCTCATCTGCCTGGAGGAACTCTCTCTACACTAGATGAACTGCTCCTCATCTGCCCGGAGGAACTATCTCTACACTAGATGAACTGCTCCTCATCTGCCCGGATGAACTCTCTCTACACTAAATTAACTGCTCCTCATCTTTCCGGAGGAACTATAAGATAAGATAAGATAAGATATTCCTTTATTGTCCCACATGGGGAAATTTCATTGGTGCAACGCTCTACACTAGATGAACTGCTCCTCATCTGCCCGGAGGAACTATCTCTACACTAGATGAACTGCTCCTCATCTGCCTGGAGGATATCTCTACACTAGATGAACTGCTCCTCATCTGCCCAGAGGAACTCTCTACACTGAATGAACTGCTCCTCATCTGCCTGGAGGATATCTCTCTACACTAGATGAACTGCTCCTCATCTGCCCAGAGGAACTCTCTACACTGAATGAACTGCTCCTCATCTGCCTGGAGGATATCTCTCTACACTAGATGAACTGCTCCTCATCTGCCCGGAGGAACTCTACACTAAATTAACTGCTCCTCATCTGCCTGGAGGAACTCTCTCTACACTAGATGAACTGCTCCTCATCTGCCCGGAGGAACTCTACACTAAATGAACTGCTCCTCATCTGCCTGGAGGTACTCTCTCTACACTAGATGAACTGCTCCTCATCTGCCTGGAGGTACTCTCTCTACAATAGATGAAGCGCTCCTCCTCTGCTTGGAGGAACTGTCTTGGTAGATGAACCACCCTCTCTCCTCCTGAGTGGTTCTGGCTCTATCTGTCAGTCCTGTCCCTCTGTGGTAGCAGGATTTCTCCTTCACTCTGGTTCTCCCCGAGAGTTCTACTTCTTATCACTGGGTTTTTTTTCTTCCTTGCTGAGAAGGAGGATATAAGGACAGGGGATGATCTGGGACAGTTATACATTTGCTAAATCCCTGTGAACATTGTTAATAAGTTTTGATCAGATCATTTACATTGAACAATATGTAAACAAGGATTTAGTACAGTTTATGACTAAATACGGCCAAAAACATAATATGCGTTCTTTAGATTAAATGATTAATTATTAAAAAACAAATCCCAGAGGAAATCCCGAGCCTTATAACAGTTTTCTAAATGAAGCTCCATTATTTGCTTTGTCATTCATTGCAGTGCATCAATGAGGAGGGCTTCCGTCTGTTCCTAAAGACGTATTTGGAGGTGGAGGACTTCCCCGTGGACCTGTGCCAGAGACTCTTCCGCTCGTTCCAAAGCTCCAAAGACTCCACAGACAGTGCCAGTAAGATTATCTCAAAACAAAACGCTTCCATGCTGGCCTCACTCAAACCTTTTATCAATTTACACTGCTACAGCGCATTTGGCACTCTCTTTATCCACACATGCTGCCCACAGTGGCCAACGTAGATCTGACTTTAATAACTCTATATTTATTTAGGGGTTTTCTCAACTTACAGTCGTCTGAATGTATAACATGTGCATGAAATGTAAAAGTAGTTTATATGGTTAATGTGTTGCACAAAAAAATATAATTTACTTAGGGGGCACAATGTAACTTAATGAAGTATTCAGTTACATTTACTCTTTTAGTATTTTTACAGTGTAACAGTACTCTTGAGTAAAAATCTTTGTTCGTCTTCCTTCTGTGTCAACAAAAGCTTTACATTGACATACATTATTTTTATCTTGCACTGCTCCTTCAGATATTTGTCCATCCTCTGAAAATACCAGATTTTGTGCTTTTTTAAAATGTTTTGTCCTTCAAATTATACAAAGTTATGTCTAGACAGTTACTCTTACTTGAGAAGTTGTTTCCCCAAATACTTGTTGCTCTCACTTGAGTCATCCCCTGGACCACTACTTTGTACTACATGTATTACATATTTTTGTGTTACTCAGTATCTTATTTATGCTAGACAGAGATATGTAATGCCATACAGCAGAACGTGCCAGTAGGGTTGAAACAAGTCAATCAATTAATCATAGCTCATCGATATTTGACATAATCTTCAACTAATTTAGTCATCAGCAAATCATTATTAGGATTATACACAGACACCGAAACATGCCATGAGCTGAGAGAATGGGTATTATCAATCAGACAGAGCAGGAATTACATAAAAATGAAACAAGAAACTTATAAATGTATTGTTTTTGATGAAAAACCTGTTTTATTTTTCACTCCATCAGGATGACCCCCAGCGACATCACTTAAGCTTCATCTAGGGCAAATATTGTAAAAATATCATATTTACAAGCCATTGTCAATCTACTCAACTAATCGATTAATCTAAAGAATAATCGCCAGATTAATCGATTGGCAAGATAATTGTTAGTTGCTTCTCCATGAGACAAGCAGAAAAAGGATTTTGTGCACCTTTAAAATACACTGCAAACATGAACAGAACTATCACATCATACACCTTCCTTTAGTTTTGTGGTTGGTTTCTATAATTATTGACATAGAAAATAACTTTATATCTTCCTAACTTTAATCATATTATAGGTGTTGTGTTGCCCAGCTGTTAGTGATGTACATTTCACAGCCTTTCCTTTTCCTCTCTCTTTTCTGCAGAGGAAGTCTTTCTGAAGGATGTGTCCTGTTACTTCTCTCTCCTCGAGGACGGACAACCCAGAGACAAGCTGGAGTGTGAGTTCTTCATGAATGTTCAGGTTTCTTAGGATTAGGACTGCTGTTTGGATCATAATCGTTATCTGGACTTTAACGACTCCAAAACACACGCGAAGGGCCTATGATTCCCCTGATTCCCCAACCTGAGGCAGTGTTTAGTTCTGGATTTTTCTGTAATGACCTATTCTAGCACTCAGCGACCACATAATAAGACAAAATATTTTGATTTCCTTATATTACTGAACAACCCTGTGACAAGTTGGCCACTGTCCAGGGTGTGCCCCGCCTAAGGCCCGAAGTCACTGGGATAGGCTCCAGTCACCCGCGACCCCGAAAGGGAACAAGCGGTAGAAAATGGATGGATGGATATTACTGAACAAACCTTCAGCCGTTTGTGATTTTCCTGACTAATTCTGTTTGATTTTCATGAATGGTTCTGCTCGAAAACAACTCACACTTGTCTGTCCTTTGTGCAGTTGCCTTCAAGCTGTACGACAGAGACGGCAATGGAGTCCTGGACAGCTCTGTAAGTCCATAACACAAAACCAGGAGTTGCAACATTTGAATAGTTTGCTCTCATCAGTGTTTTGGTTTTAATTCAAAGGAAGTGGACAGGATCATTGCTCAGATGATGCACG
Organism: Eucyclogobius newberryi; assembly: GCF_026437365.1. Classification (NCBI taxonomy): domain Eukaryota; kingdom Metazoa; phylum Chordata; class Actinopteri; order Gobiiformes; family Gobiidae; genus Eucyclogobius; species Eucyclogobius newberryi. The sequence goes on along the minus strand of NW_027315801.1, from coordinate 13,116,111 downwards.
CGGCAGAATACCTTGGCTGGGATGTTTCGGAGCTGCTGCCTGTAAGTCCACATACCGTTTATCACCAAGGCTGTGTTCACACTTGTCCTGGTCTTGTCTTGGTTTCATAATCCTGATTTAGTCCTGGTGTAGACTCGGTTTGGTCCTGGTTAAGTCTAGTCTAGGTTTAATTCTGGGTTTGGTTCCTGTTTTGTCCCAATTTTGAGGCGGTTTGTGTGAAAATGTGACCTGGCCTTTAAAAATATGTCTTTTATGTATAGCTATATTTCACTGAGTCATGCACTTCCATATATAGCCACACAGTCTGCACAAACTTATGGTAATATCAATATTGTAGCTGTTAATCACCAAACGTTTGCACAATAATGTATTAAAAGGAGTCGACCGGACCTGCATTGAACTAATGAAATAAATTATAATGAATTTATCATTATGTATCACTTTATCATTTATGATTTTGTTTATTCTTGTTAAACCAAATAAAATGTCTTTTAATTCGCATTTCATGGACATAAACCAGACATTGCATTGACATTTTAAGTCAGTGCTATTAAACACAAAGAACAGTCTCCTAAACACATTATTTTACTGACAGAGAATTGGCTCCAGACTTATCGAATCATTGGATCTACAATCAGCAGGGTCCAATTTTAACCATGTCTGTGCAGTTTCTACTCTCGGCTAACAAATAAAGATAGAGTCAATCTACAGTCTATATACATTTATATGAACGTTTTCCTCAACTAGCACATTTACAAAGTTAGAAGTGTGCAAAGGTTTGTTGTTGGGCAGGGCATCTAGTCAGATTTAGTGTTTAGTGATCTGGAAAACTGAGATTTTACAGTTGTCCCAGTTACATATTTTCCTTTCTCTACTTACAGTATACATGGGTTTCAGGTTATGAAAATTTAGGACCGTTGCCAAAGCAATTTACATCTTTTCAATGTACAAAAGTCATTGAAGACATGTTGCTGAAACACAACAAAGCGAACCGTGTATCCAACCCAATCCACTTTGTTTCTACAGCACATTTTACAAACAAAAGTGCTGCACATGGTGAAATAAAATCAACGGTAATTAAAAATAGAATTGAAAACAAACTGAATAAAAAAGCGGTGTGAAATAAATGAAGACATGAATAAAATAAAACAATAAAATGGACGAACAGACATACATTGCATAGATAAAATGAATAAAACAGGTAAATGAAATGCTAAAAGCCAGAGAATAAATGACGAGACTTAAAACGCTCTTGTTTAGTAGCCTAACATACCATAGATGATGATGAAGGTTGTTTTTCTGTGTGGCTTAATTAATTGTTTAGGTAGTGGAGATCACGTTGAAATAAGCCGTGGATGCCTCCGTAACGCCTCACATGATTATGCTTCTAAATTGACTTCATGATGACTTTCTGCTCAGGTGTTAAAGGACATGATGACAGCCATAGACGCCGACAGCAGTGGCACCGTGTCCCTGGACGAGTGGGTGAACGGGGGCATGAACAACGTCCCTCTGCTGGTGCTGCTGGGTCTAAAGGTACGCCATGCCCCGTCACTGTGGTAAAACCTTTATCTCACGACTGAATTGTTGGCCTATTTTCACACGATTCAGAGTTATTTTGAGGGCGTGGTCATGTGATCTGATTTCAAGCGCTGCGCCTACAATGGGTGTATTCAAATGGCCAGTAGAACTCAGATAACAAGAATAACCTCATGGCCGGAGGAGCAGATCATATTTTTGGTGTGTTTACGTGCGCAGTGGTGACATGTGTCGATTAATCAGTGGATTTTTGGAGTAGCTTTTGAAGGAAATTCATTTTCCTTTCGTATTTGTCTTTGCCGCAGTCGTTTGACCTTTTTTATTTCAGTATAAGTTCCTTGTCAATACCTGCACAGGTGTGAATAATCAGAAAGAAATCAGATTACATTTGAGTATTCTGATATCTCCAGATCAATCAGATAACAATGTATTTCATCCAAACCACACCATTTTATTTACTGCCAAAAAGAACTATCCAACGTGGGTTACTATGTCTTGTTGATTATTTGAAGGTGCAGATGTAACTCCGCTTGTCTCCATGGCGATTAGTGCTGCTAGAATTAATCGACTTAATTGTGACTAGTCTATTATAAAAAATAATCATAGTTGCTTTTTGTTAATTGTTATCTTTAGCTGAACTAAACCGATAAAATAACTTTTTTATAACAAAAATATTGACATTATTAAACAAAAAAAGATGAAACTTTTCCAGATTTTCTTCTTTATTCTGAAATATTCTCTATCTAGAAGTCTCCATTCACTGCATTTCATCCTTTTTTTGGTTGAACACATATATTTAAAAAGTGTGAATGCAATGGAACAGAACATTTTGACTAGTCGACTACTAGAATAATTGTTTAGTTGCCGCTCTAAGGAAGATGTTACTGCTTTGTTGGGCCAAGTTAAAGGTCAGATCTGTGTAGAGGCGATCCCACACACAGTAAGAATGTGTGTTTTTAAAGGTTGTTTATTTTAAAAACACTTGAATGCCAGACTGTGGAACATTCCAGGAAATCAATAACATCTCCGTGGAAACTAGCATGCAGCAGACCTTCCATCACACAAGTTACACAGGGCACCTTTCACCTGAGTCATGGCATTTCAACGCACTGGAACTACGCTTTGTCAAAACTACTCAAATGATGAATAATTAACTCAATTCAAGCCGTTTCAACACATCTAATATAAAGTATTTCATTACAACAAAAGCCCTGCTGAGTTTAAGTGATATGAGGACATATGAAAATATGTCCTCATATCACTTAACATATGTGTCCGTCTGTCCGTCTGTGAGAGTCGGATCTCTCCTTCACTGGAACTCCTCCAGGTTTCTACGCTTTTTTCCCAAAGAGGTTTTTTTGTAGTTTTTCCTGGCCGAGAAGGAGAGTCTAAGGACAGAGGACCCTGGGACATCGTCCCTCGCCACCACAGACATTGTCTGACTTCATCGCCACCACAGACATTGTCTGACTTCATCGCCACCACAGACATTGTTGATTCATTTCTCCCTGTGGCCCTCAGAGGCAACTGTTGTTGTGATTTTAGGCCTTACAAAAATAAATTGATTTGATTTGATTTGATTTGATTTTAAAAAAATACTACTACTATGCAGATTTTGTGATTTGATCATTATTTTATCGACTATAATTACATGTATTTCAGAAAAAAGGGCTGCAAGTAACGATTATTTTAGTAGTCCAATACTGGAGTGAAATTATTTTTGAAATGTTTTAAGTACCGTAAATAAAGGATGAAATGTGGTGATTGAAGGCTTCTAGATAGAATATTTACGAATAAAGTGTGCTATTCTATTTTATTTTTCACAGTTTTAATAATGCAGCGTCTTTGTCTTAAAAAAGGTCTTTTCGTAGGTGTTTTAGCATCCGTACAGTCCAGATGACGATTATCAAAATACAACTACAATTACCTCTTAGTCGATGAATCGTCGCTGCCCTGCAAACATTTTTATACAGTTCCTGCTTCTGAAATAGTTGTATCGTTACCACATTCTTGAATCTGAAAACTGCCAATCCTGCCTTCCCACAAAATTGTTCTAGAGGCTCAATTTAGTTTTTTTCCCCTGTGATTTTGCCAAGCCAGTGGTCAGTTGGACTGGTTTGGCAGAGAACAATGCCAGGGACTTCCCCCACTGTCTATTTCTGGTCACAAACGGACATCTGAAGCCTTGGTGCCTGGATTCTGCCCTTCACACTGCAGAACGCTCTCCCACTCCACATCAAGTTTAAAGTGCAGACCCAGACAGAGAGAAAGAGAGATGAGGCGAATAGAACTCTAGAGCCACATTCCAAAAGTGACCTGCGGTAATTGATATCACATTTGTATTGACTGCAAGTTCTTCTCAAGCACATAAGTAAACCAAAAAAGAGCGATGCACCTACTCGACTTTATTTTGAAGTACATTTATCCATATTCTGTTGTACTTAAATATCTCTTTAAATGTAGTTCACCAAACATGATGTGTCTACAGTCTAAACTTGCTTAAAATGACTAGAATTCAGAATTTCCGTCTGGATTGGAGCAGTTCTAGACCAGATTTCATTGACTATGTGACAGAATATTTGACTGTGATTTCAAACTAATTTAGCCCAAAGTGAAAACATTTGGCAATGGAATAAGTGAAAAAAACAGAAACACTTTGAAATTAGTAAAATATTCAATGTCCATTTTATAAATACATCTTACTAGTCAAAACGCCTTAAAGGCGCAATGGACGATTTTTCGGCAATTTGAGAACGCAGGCGGACTGATACAACACACACGTGCGTTTGTTTATTAGCGCAACGGAGCACATCGCATCGCTCGTCTCCCGTAGATTTCTGTCCACTTCTGCGTCAGCTCGAACAGTCTTTCTCCGTCTTCATTTTGCCCCGTACACTGAGGGAACTATATTATGATAGATCCATGCGCTTAGGCACGCGGAAACGTGGGGACGAGCCTGACGCGGCTGCAGGTGAGTGGTAGGTGCGTTTTATGATTGATACGTGTCAGGACAAATGATTTATCCACGCCACGAGGAAATATGATGAAAAATTTGCTGGGAAAAAATCGTCTATTCCACCTTTAACAATTAATATCCTGAAATCAAGACTATTTTTTTCGATTTTAAATGCATATATTTTAATCCCGTGTTAGACAGGACGTCAAGTAAAAGAGTGGGGAGAGACATTCAACCAATTTCCAGAGATAGAACTATGACTTACAATGCTGTCTTTAAATGTATAAGTTTAGGTTTAATTAACAGACAGATGGGCCCACCTTTATACTGCAGCGATTTCATCAACTAATTCAAGGAGCATTGCAATATTTATAGTAGTTTTACTATTTATACTAACAGACTATATCTGTAAATCATGGACTTTCACATAGTGTATTTGGTTATTGACTTAATGAGTTTAAATGCCCAGTAGTATTCTTTCTAGTGAACTAAAACAAGCTCTTTCTAGAGTTGTGTAATTAAACACATTTTAATTCAAGTCATTTCTAATCGTCAATGGTCAGCTTGGATCTTTTAATTTGAGCGGTTCACAGCAAATTCTCTGTAAAAGCTTTAGTTCTGGAGCACTATGCAGCACAGTCTAATTGAGTTAAAAAGCAATGATTAAATGGCTGTATTGTTTATGTTCAGAAAACGATATTAAAAACTGCTTGAATTAAGTCGTATTTGTCTTGGTTTGAGCATAGTTTTTTGTCTTGAAATACAATTTGCCAATATAACAAGTAGTATTTTTCTTATTTCAAGAACAAGAGCTATTTTTTCTCATTTCAAGTAAGAAAATGCTCGTCTTTTCCTAATTTTTAGGAAAAGAATACATTGTCTGCTTGTTCCATTGGCAAATCTTACTTTAAGACAGTCAAATATTCTCAAATCCAGAGAAATATGATTTAATTCAAGCACTTATTATTCACTTATCTTATTTAAGCTTGTCACTTTTTCCAGTTGTAATACTGTTGAGAACACTGAGCTAAATCAACATAGCTCATATGATGTCCTTAAGTGAACTCGCCAGAAAATAAGCTTTACCCTCACAAGATGGCCGCCAAATGTGCTGCTTGGTCCACTCTAGAGATGTGTGTCCCGCCGCCCTGGGCCTGGCCTGTGTTACGCATCATTGTGAGGGTAAACCCATGAGTCCACCCACACACCACGAGTGACCGGTTCTTTGTTTCCAGATAAAAAAAAAGTGTTAATATGTGAGTGTAATAATATGCAGAGCCACTTTCTGTATTCATCTTATTATCCCCGTTACTCGTGAGTGGGAGTGAAAACCCACCATGCAAAGACAGACCGTGAAGAGCAGGTTTATGAATAGATTGTGAAAAATAGACTATACAAAAGAGCCGTGGGCATTTTGTATCCACTACAGCAGACAGAGTGACTCATTTTACTGGAAGAAATGAAACTGTAATCGACAAAATAAAATATAAACTTAAATATATTACGTTATTGCTAATCAAGAGGTTTTTTATCAACCATGAAATAGTGTTGTCAATGTCAGTGAGTTGAGTTATACAGTTATTTCAGACACTTGGTTTGATCATTTGCAATGCTCAAATTGACAAAACTAGCTTTGCTTGCATCTTATAGCTGTTGTTTTTAAGCAACATTTGAACTGCTTCACTCCTCAGTGCACCTGCTGCTGGCTACTGTGGCCTTTTGTGTGCAGAAATAATTGCTGAATTACTTGTTTACTTGTCCATATAATAAATAGAATATTTTGTAATAGGAAATTCTAAGAAATTTGAAATCTCTCACAAGAGAGACCTGGTCAAGGCAGCAGCCGACACTCAACACAGCACAGAAAGTTACAGAACATTACATTGTAAAAACAACTCTCAAGAAAATCACCACACTTATTACAAGCAACACTTCAGACTTAGAATTTAAGGTATTTTTGTAAATTAAAAATGTATTGAAAAAGCCTGTTTAACACAAAACAATTAGGACTTAAACTATTTTAAAAGTTTTGTGTATCATTCCTCAGGTGACACAAAAAGATGGGCAGCACCTGTGGAGGATGAAGCATTTCAACAAGCCGGTTTACTGTAACGTGTGTCAGAGCATGCTGCTGGGGCTCAGGAAGCAGGGCCTGTGCTGCACCTGTAAGTTCAAAGCTTTCACACATACCCGTAATACACAACATTTTCTATTTCTTTTCTTGGAATTACACAATGTCATAGTAGAAAATGTAGAGGAAACAGACATTTTTGACACCATAAAATATTTTCACTTTCATTCACACATTCCTTAATACATTTTCACACCATATTATGTGAGCAGCTTCATTCAAAATTACTTTCTGGTTCAAAATGCAGTGTCTTGTTAGAAAGTGACTTATTTTACTATAGTTGGCAATTCAATTTGATATTGTGGCTTAGATTTTCCCAATACAATAGTAACATGTATAATCCTGACTGCTATTGTCTTTCCTCTGGTGCAGGCTGTAAATACACAGTCCACGGTCGCTGCGCCAACAGAAACCCGGCACCCTGCACCAAGACCTACGTGAAATCAAAGAAAGACACAGGGGTAACAACAGTTCAAAGCTGTTCCACACTGTAAAAGACAACATGAGTTCAAATGACCTGAATTCAGCTCTTATTTTTGTATTTGTGTTATTATCTTTAGCCCCAGATTGGTTTGTTTGTGCCTTGCTATTCTGACTTGTCTTTAAAGGGTGCGCTCACACTTGGGCTGGTTTAGTCCCATTTGAGCCTAGTTTAGTCCCGTTTGAGCCTAGTTTAGTTCTGGTTTGAGCCTAGTCTAGTTATGGTTTGAGCCTAGTTTAATCCTGGTTTGAGCCTAGTTTAGTCCTGGTTTGAGCCTAGTTTAGTCCTGGTTTGAGTCTAGTTTAATCCTGGTTTGAGCCTAGTTTAGTCCTGGTTTGAGCCTAGTTTAATCCTGGTTTGAGCCTAGTTTAGTCCTGGTTTGAGCCTAGTTTAATCCTGGTTTGAGTAGTTTAGTCCTGGTTTTAGCCTAGTTTAGTCCTGGTTTGAGTCTAGTTTGAGCCTAGTTTAGTACTGTTTGAGTCTAGTTTAATCCTGGTTTGAGCCTAGTTTAGTCCTGGTTTGAGCCTAGTTTAATTCTGGTTTGAGTCTAGTTTAATCCTGTTTGAGCCTAGTTTAGTCCTGGTTTGAGTCAAGTTTGAGCCTAGTTTAGTACTGTTTGAGCCTAGTTTAGTCCTGGTTTGAGCCTAGTTTAGTTCTGGTTTGAGCCTAGACTAGTTCTGGTTTGAGCCTAGTTTAATCCTGGTTTGAGCCTAGTTTAGTCCCGGTTTGAGTCTAGTTTAATCCTGGTTTGAGCCTAGTTTAGTCCTGGTTTGAGCCTGTTTTAGTCCTGGTTTGAGCCTAGTTTAATCCTGGTTTGAGCCTAGTTTAGTCCTGGTTTGAGTCTAGTTTGAGCCTAGTTTAGTACTGTTTGAGCCTAGTTTAGTTCTGGTTCGAGTTTAGTTTAATCCTTCTTTGAGCCTAGTTTAGTCCTGGTTTGAGCCTAGTTTAGTCCTGGTTTGAGTTGTTATTTTTTTTCTCCTCCCATTAAACCTGCCAGAAAATTATCATTACAAATAATCCATTATGTTTAAGAATTAGTCTAATCTAAAATAGTCCAAATGACTCCAATCACGATCATTCTTCTGAGTTTAACTTCAGTTTAACTCTTTTTGTGGTGTTGCTGTTGCCTCTTACATAATGTATATTCCCGCTGCATGTGTGCTGTTATTTGGGCAGTGATATTAAAATCTTTCTGCATTTCAGGTTCCAACACATGACTGGGTGAGTGGGAACTGTGATTCGAGGAAGTGTGATAAATGCCAGAAAAAAATCAAGAGCCTCCAGGGATTAACAGGCAAACACTGCGTCTGGTGCCACACGATGGTGAGCGCCTCTATTTTAACCTTCTGTACATCATCCGCCAGGAATAATATGTTGTTATGTAACATGCTGAAGATGAACTTAAGGTTTTTAAACAAATTATCCTTGTGTTTGAACTGCTAATATTTTTGGCTGATATGTGGAGCCAATATTGATAATTTCCCCAAAAATATATGATTTGAAAAGACTACAAACTTCATAGTGTCCATACTTTTCACTTCTCTGCATAATAAATATATGATAAGTAACTAATTATTAATGAAGCAGTGTGATTACATTTTATAATGCTTTATGCCTTCGCTTTAAGCAGTTAGTCGGCCCTGATATTGTAGATATTTAAGGCCATTGCAAAAAGTGAGAACTGTTCAAAACTGCACTGTGTTACGTCGGATGGTGCTATACTTTTGTCCTTGTGTTTCAGCGCCATGATGAATGTGCAGAGCTGGAGCCAATAGAGTGCAGCTGTGGGCCGCTCCGGGACCATATCCTGCCGCCGTGGGCCGTATATCCTGTAATAAAGGTGCAGCAGAAAAACACCTTGTTTTGGCTCTGTTACTGCTCACAGTTTTCCTTCACAAATACATCTAGCTCTACTTCTAGTTTCCCTTGCTTATTAGAACATGAAAATATAAAGTAAAGTGTTTTGCCCAAAGACGCAACAACAATGTGCAATACCAGTAGCAGCGACTTAACTGTAAGTGTAAGACCCGTGGGAATAACTCTTTGACAGATGCAAAGCAGTGGATATGTTTTTCCTCACAAGACAAACCCTTCTTAGTTTGCAGTATGATTTGTATCTGTTTACGTTTTGCTTTGGTTTCTTCAAAAGGAAAGGGCAAATAATGGCTGTTCAGGATCTGGAGACGACAGTGACCTCAATACAACTCCAGATGGACAAGTGCTGCAGGTGAAGTACATTGTAATGTTTCTTTTAATTTATTAACCCTTATTTAACCAAGTGAGAACTCAATGAGATCGAGACTTCTTTGTCAAGGGTGACCTGGGGCAAGACAGCTCACAAATCATAAAAACATTCACATAATTAAGAGACATTTAAGAACATACATTTAAAATCAAAGGTCTTTTTTAAAGGATTTTCTTTCTTTGTTTTGTAATATTGCTCGAAAACGCCTGTGTGAGACCAGTTCTCATAACCTCAAGTCCACTTGAAGGAGCAGCTTAGGAAAACACTCTCTTTCCCCAGTTAGGCCTCACATTGGAGACTGAACACATCATGTGAGCTGGACATAATCACCCTCCGCTCTCTGCACAAGGAAGGTGCACACGTACATTCTTTATACAGTAAAAACATGCAGTGTGTGAACCTCCTACACCCAAACAAGGCCATCCAGTCCTGGCACAGAGTTCACAGTTCACATGTTTCAGTTGCATGTGTACAGAGATCATGGCCATAATCCAATAGAGGCATAAAAGTGGCCAATATGAGATGTTTACGAGCATCAAGGGTAAAACAGGCTTTATTACGATGAAATCGTCTTCAATTTATGAGATCATTTCTGTAGATGATCTTTAAAAGACAGCTCTTGGTCTAGAATGAAACCTAGGTATTAATATTTTGGGACAAACGTTATAGTTTCCCTTAATCATCTACTTTGATGACCTCTTGACAAAACATATTTAGAGACAAAGACCATTTACAAATATATAATCTTTGTAGGTCTAGCTGCATTCTGATTTGGGCAGTGGTAACAAAAATTAATATTTTTTCACTTTTCTAACGATATTCAGACAATATTATGACAATCCATCAACATTGTGCTAAAACGTGCCAGTTATTGTTTCAGTTTAAGTTCAAGAAAAAATGGATTGATGAAAATCAATAAAATTAACCACAAATGTACAGAAATATCACTTTATTTCCTTGGATATGATCTATTTTATTATATATCTGCCACCTGACAATTACCAGTTGTTGCTGCAACATATTATGACATTGTAACATTATTTCTTCCCATTATTTCTGCCCAATTGTTGATTCGGCCCTGAGAGGCGACTGTTGTTGTGATTTTGGGCTTTACAAAAATAAATTGATTTGATTTGATTTGATGATTTCTACAGATTAGCCCTGTGCCCAACACTCACCCGCTGTTAGTGTTTGTCAATCCCAAAAGTGGAGGAAAACAGGGTGAAAGGTGAGAACCAACCCAAAAAACAAAGTTTACATTTGATGTTTGAGACGCTTGACATTTTTGAGTTTCTCCTTTGCAGAATCTTACGGAAATTCCAGTATTTATTAAATCCACGACAAGTTTACAATCTCTCAAATGGAGGCCCAGGCCCAGGGTGAGTTCAGCAGACAACAAGGTCATCTTGTATTTGTTTTCTTTTCCCGGGTTGTCACATTAAAAACAAAAATACTTTAAGAACTAAATAAGAAAGGGTAATAGCATTTTTAGTAAAGTAATTATATATACCGGTATTCAGAATACACACTTTTGAGTCTGGTACAATTACTCTTTCTTTTAGTGTTCAGAATATGGTTACTTTCCTAAAATCAAAGGAACATTGTGGTATTAATCACGCAATTTAGGCTTCAAACTGCACCGTATTAGTGAGAAAAGAAGAAAATACAGCTCTGTGATACAATTTGTCCTTCTCAAGTCAGTCATTAATAAACTAACTAACATTCATAACAAAACACAATGGTAAAGGAAACAAGGCTTTTGCACTAAAATATAAAAATAAAAATAAAACGAAATATGACAATATTCTAAGTATTCAGAATATAGTAGTACTCTGTTACATTTTAATGCAGGTCTTCAATATTCTGTAACTAAATATATTCTTAAAGTATTCTTCCCAACACTGCCCTTCACACACGTCGATGCAGGCGCAGTGAAGGACACAACAGGGCAATGCAATGCAGCCCTTTCCTTTCACTGCACAGTCACACACGGGGCCAGGAGGGACGGGGCGTAGGAACTGGGAAAAGGGCCATTTGCAGCCCTGTTTACACATTAGTGTCAAGAAAACGGCCCTAACACCTCTGATCTTAGAAGATGAGCAGGAGAGAGCCTGGTTAGTACAGTTACAGTTAGAGCGGGTCCGCAGGGATACTAGTACTGCATACTCCCACCTCAGTATGAACGTGGAGGGGCCCATGACGCAGACCGAAGGCCCCGCTACAGTCTTTACCTGGAAATGAATCATATTATCATGAAATAAAGTAGAATACCAGAGTGATGTGTTTCCATGAATAACTGTTTCCATTTACTCACCATAATTACATGATGTGTTACTTCATGTTCTTTCCTTTCCTGTTTTTAATTTACTGGCCTGTAAAATGTAAATTTACCTAAACGTGTAACTTTTCGTCACTTTCAACATAAAAGAATAGTACTTTCTCTATGTTTGTAGTAGATCTGCTGAAGTTCAAGATCATTCTCAAACTGTTCAGTAAAGGATTTTATTTTTTTTGCTATTGATACTCAAATGATGAAATGAGAGTTTTATGATCAATTAGTGCCTGATTTTTGATACTTTTTACAACGCTATATGGCATTCAAATTATCTCTCAATTTTCTCTCATTAATAGATCCCAATTCCTGGTATGTCAAATCTTTCTGAATGATAAAGTTTATCAAATACACTTCTAATAATATGTAAGTTAACATAAGCCGCTACATATAAAAGTACATTCAGATTATAGATTAAACTGAAATAAATTATTCTTGCTTCTAAAATTGTTACGACTCTTATTTTTTTGTCTTTACTGGGCTGTAAAATGTACATTGTGACCTAAATAATCACAATTATGGATTTACGGAATAATCTTGACATCCCATATCAGATGTGTAAACTCACTGTGGATGGGCTTGTAACTTGGCCCAGTGGTGCCATGTGCTTGTCTCCATGGTGATGCATCCAAGGCAAAGTACAAAGAAATTCTCTATGAAAACAAGACCAGAAAAGTGACATAATGCAACCAGGGATGTCACAACTTTAGTGTTACAAAAAAACATCGGGATTTAACAATTATTCACGATTATTGAGACTGAGACCAAACAACAGTGAAATCTTTCAACTTCTTTCATTCCCGTGAACTGACATGTTCCTGTTCCTCAAGTTTGTGACCGGCTTTACCAAATTGAACTTTCTGAAAGACGTAAAATTTGACAAAAACAACCAGATAAAAAGTGATTTACAATTAGGTCTATTTTTGTGCACATTTTTAGACACAATAATACAATTATAATTTTATGGTTCTCACTTGTATTGTGCCCTGAATAATCACGATGATCGATTAACCTGATCATCTTGATGTCCCTAAACACAACTATAATCACGTCTTTAACTGAAGAAGCATGTTCGCGATGACATTTTCTTCTTGTTGAAAGTACCCCATTTTATTCTTGCATTTCGTCTTATTATAAAGAAGGGATGGCATGTTGGTTGCTTGAAGTATTTTGTAATGAAAACCAAAACCAAAAACAGCTTTCCTTCTCATACAGCAGCTTGTCAGGAAAGAGAGAAAGTTGAGAGAAGATGAACGATCGATTCATCTACAAAAACAACTGCTTTAGCTTGAGTAACATTTTCTGTGATGACATTTACTTCTCGGCGACGCATTCGTGATCTGTTTTGCGTCTTGTCTGCCGCAGTTTGAGTTTCTTCAGGAGTCTGGAGAATTACAGGATACTGGTGTGCGGGGGAGACGGCACGGTGGGCTGGATTCTAGACGCCATCGGTGAGCGAGCCCGGAGACTTGAACGCTGCTCAGTCCTTTTGTGGCAGAAACCGTTGTGACATATTTTGTGTTTTTTGAGCAGACAAGGCCAATCTGGCGGCGCGGCCTCCGGTGGCTGTGCTTCCTCTGGGCACAGGAAATGACCTCGCTCGATGTCTCAGATGGGGAGGAGGTAAGAGAGAGAAGGCCGGACGCTGCTCCGCGACGTAAACATTTTCTTGTAAATCGCGTCATCTTTATTGCAACGAATTGTGAGTAACACACAGTCGCATAGATAGTACCAAGTGTTTAAGGAACACAAAACGCTAGTTCAACTTTTTTCAGCTTTTCACGTTGGTATTAAACTACTCATATAGGTAAGTCTAATTATAGTGGCCACAGCTGTCTTTTGAATGGTCAGAAGCCCTAAAAATGGTCTGCATAAAAGAAAAAAACTACAGCGATGAATACGGTAATGTTGTTGCCAGAAATACATAGTCATCCTTTTTTGTTTTATGCTGTTAAATTGTCTATTCAAAATGCCCACAAACAAAGTAAAAGAACAGCAACTGAACATGCTTTCTAAACATGATATAACATGGAATATTAAAATGTATTTTAAAAAAGGCCTAAAATGTCCCTCCACCTAAACTTTGAAATTCTCTTTTCTTATTAACTTCTTCTTCATCTTATTCTTCTTCTCCATAAGCACTGAGTCATGAATAACTATATTATAACTGTATTTCATTTATAGATCATATAAAACTCTCTGTGAAGTGTTTTATAAATGAAATGCCTTTACAGTAACGTGAATCTTGTTCATATTCCAGGATACGATGGGGAGGATTTGTGCCGGATTCTGAAGGACATCGAGTTGAGCACGGAGGTGATGATGGACCGCTGGAGCGTGAAGGTGATCGCAGACGAGACGCAGGAGGAAGGAGACCCGGTGCCCTACGAGATCATCAACAACTACTTCTCCATCGGGGTGGTGCGTTCAAGGACGGCTCTCCGCTGCAGTGCTGCGCTGTTAGTGTTTTAATGCTGTTCTGCTTTTGTAGGATGCGTCTATTGCACATCGGTTTCACACAATGAGAGAGAAACACCCACAGAAGTTCAACAGCAGGTATGGGACCGTCCAACATGACACGTTTGACTGCTGTTATTATAGCTCAGAGTTTGTTAAAACCTCTTGCCTAGTTTTCTTTAGATTGTGACAAAACTGTTATTAGAAATCACACTGTAAACAAGTGCCCAAAATCTTCTCATTTACACAATAGTTATGTTTTTTAAGAAGGTTTAATGGTATTTTCTTGATTTACATGGATAAATGGGTGGTCTTTGTCTACCAAAAAGGTGCACTATGTCACATTTCTACTCGTCTTTACAGAGATGTGGCTTTCATTATCTGGCATGTTCCACCATATGGTCTTAAAGGACACATACAAATGTATATACCTGGAGTTGTAATTTAGCTTAATTCACGCTAGATTTATCCTGTTTAGAATGTCCTCTCCTCCTACTTAAAAACAGCAGAGAAGATTCTCAGAGCCACGTCAGAGCTGTATCAGTTATCGAGGAAACGTAAGTCATTGAGGAAACGTCAGTTGTCGAAGAAACGTCAGTTATCACAGAGATTCTGAATGAACTGGTTGATTGTTGGAGGGTGATGACTTTTTATGATTAATGAAACTAGTGTGAAGCTAAACGCCACTCCGGGTATGTTTTTGATGAGAGAACAATGTTAGAACAGGGTTAAAGGCTTAAAATAGTCTGTTTTTTATAATATGTGCCCTTTGTGTTGCAACACTGGAATTTCCCCATTGTGGGACAAATAAAGGCTTATCTTATCTTATCTTAAGTCCATAAAGACTCGCTCTGAGCATTTCCGCCGCCAAATCACTGTAATTAAAAGTTTGCGCTTACATTAGTATGTTGGAGGAAAGCTAGGTTTGTTTATCTCACCTCTGTAATTCCCTCTGTAGCCAGTAGATGGAACCAAATGTCAATTTCTGCGAAGTCATGTATGCTTTTTGTATACATATTTTTTCCTCTAAAACATAAAGGCATGTTTAAAGGACAATGACAATACAAATGCATACTATTTGTCTTTTAAATATATTTATCAGGCTTTTATGAAACTGCAGGTGTTTATGTAACAAACAAACAAAAACAAAGCAATAACATCTCCATGGAGACAAGCAGGCGACTGAGCATCCATCAGAAGAGTTACATTGTGCGCCCAGTTTAAAAAATGACACAGATTGTCACAGAGCTGCTGCACTTGTAAACTGCACTTTAAATAATACAAGTCTTGGGGGAAAAGAGAAATAAAGTAAACCATTCAGTGCTGAGCCCCCCAAAAAAGAGCCTTGGGTGAGTTACTGAGCCGCAGCGCTGCTTGTCAGATACTTGGAGCAGACGAATACTTTATTGATCCCCAAGGAAATTTAGGATCCAGCCGGGCCATCACAAAAATTACAGCAGGAACTTGGCGTGCAGTGTCGAAAAGATGGAGGCGGTATTTAATGTAACGATCGCAAATGCTTACCTACTGTATATTTGCTTGCATTTTAGTGTGTAGCTTTAGAGAAAAACAAGGGGGGCATAAAGCATGTCTTCTTTGTGGTTGCAGGATGAAGAATAAGCTGTGGTATTTTGAATTTGCAACTTCCGAGACCATTTCTGCTTCTTGCAAAAAACTCAGCGAAAACCTATCGATTGAGGTAAGAGTGCGTCATCGTCATGCACACGTGGTTTTGTGTTTTTCTCTTAATCCTGTTTCCTGTCTGTCTTACAAATGATCCTGGTTTCATAGCTTATTCCAAGTTTTGTATAGTCCTCGTTTAGTTTGAGTGATTTAGTCCTGGTTCAGACCCAGTTTAATACTGGTTTAATCCTAATTAGACTTTATTTAGTGGAGGTAAAAATCTAGTTTTGACCTGGTCTAGTCTCATTTGGCCTATTTTAGTTTTGAAAGGTTCAGTCCACCTGGTTTAACCCTTTCTAGACACAGTTTACTCCTGGTTTTGAACTGGTTTGGTCTCCTTTGTCCTATTTTAGTTTTAGTGATCCAATCCGGGTTCAGTTCTGGTTTTATCCCGTCTAGAGCCTATATAGTCCTGGTTAAGCCCTGGTTTTTATTTTCTAGTATATATCTAGTTTAGTTTCAGTATGATTTAGTCCTGTTTCATACTGATTTAATGCTGGCTTAATCCTGTTTAGACCCTATAGTCCTGGATAAATCCTGGTCTTGACTTGATTTAGGCCACATTTACACTTGTACTTGTTTGAGCCCAGTTTATTTCTGATGGATTCTTGATTTGGTCCTGTTTTAGTCCTGGTTCAGCCCTGGTCTTGTCCATGTTTAGTTCTACGTTTAGTCTTAGTTTAGTCCCACTTTTAATGTGGTGTTTGTGCAAGTCCTGATTCAGATTCTGGTTAGTAATGGTTAAGTCCAGATTCAGACCCGGTTTAGTTATGGTTAAGTCCTGATTCAAACCTGGTTTAGTAGTAGCTTGTTCTTTTGATCACATTTTAGTGAGGCTTGTATTTGCCTGGTGTAGCTTCTAAAGCACATGTTTTTGCTGGTTCTTGGTGCAAACAGTTTGAGCATCACTGGATTAAAACAGTCTCTTCATTGTTTCTCTTCCGAGTGTAACATTTGCAGCTCAGTCACGCCTCTCTCTATTTGGTGTTTTTCTCTCAGTGTTGTGGCACGCCGCTCGAGCTCTCCGGCCTCTCGTTGGAGGGAGTCGCGGTCCTAAATATTCCCAGCATGCACGGGGGCTCAAACCTATGGGGGGAGACCAAGAAAGGCGACGCAAAGTCAAATCCAGATGAGCCAGAAGTCATAGTCGACCCGGAAGTGCTAAAAGTAACTTCCCAAGGTACATGAACTTTGAACTTTGACCTATAATCTCAAATGATTAATTGTATTTTTCCATCAGGGGCAGTGCACATTAATAACTTTAGACAAACTTGACCTATGAGGAGAAATACTTGGTCTCAGCGGGTCTTTAAAAACACTGAAAAATATAACCATAATCAAATAGTTGTAAAAGGAGAACAAGAAACGTTTTTTATTCGAAGCACATTTGACACGGATCTTTCGCTACTTCGATTATTTATTACCATTTATCTTTTACTTTTTGTTATTTATTGTAATTTATGAGCTATTGTGTCTTGAAATTTGCCAAGTGTCCTTTCCTTTCTTACTGTGAAAAGAAACCTTTTTTTTTTCATGGAAATATTGGAAACATGTTTATTATTTAACCAGATGAATCATATTTTGTAACTTAGATAATAATCTTGTCACCAAAATGTATTTACATACTCTATCTGTTTGTATGCATCTAACGCCCTCTTGTGGCCAAAAGTGACAAGTGCAGAAAACAGAAGGCAATGAACTAGATAAATTATAAATGCAAATTGGCTGTATTTATAGAACCTTCTTCATCTGATAACAGTGCTGTGCAGATAGAGCAGTGATTACTTTGAATCAGAATAAAGTTTATTGCCATTTGTCAATGAACAGGATTCACGGACATAGGAACTTGTCCTGGTGCAACACAAACATCAGACACTGAACAATGAATACAAAAACAATGGACAATAAATAACTACCGGATATTAAAAATAGGTTAAATAGGTTAGAAATAGACATGATATGTACATAAAATAAAGTATGTAGTGCAATAAAAAGTGAATAGTGAGTACAAAGTGCTAAGGAAGTGTTTGTTTTGCTCTCACTGTTCACTTTTTATTGCACTACATACTATATTTTATGTACATATCATGTCTATTTTGAACTCTACTTACCTGCTTAGTGTTGTTTCTCCACACTAAGCTTTATCTAAGTACATTAGAAGCCACCAAATCATGTAATGGTTATTCCTAAATATGATTCATTTGTTTTTTCAATTATTTCTAATATAGTTTATTGTTTTGTTGTTAATAATGTACCATTACATTATATCTGTAAATAATTGCATGTACGGTACCCCCTGCTTGAGTACCCCTGGTTATGAAAAGAATATAAAAAAAAATAAACAGAATCAAGTGAATGATTTATCAGATTAACTTGATCCATCATTGAAAATAATTAAACTAAAATGTATTTATTTTACAGTGTTTCTTGAACTGTGTCATGAGGTCCTCTACATTTTATCCACTTTTTGTTTGTCCTATGGATAGTTTCTTGATTAAAACTCACTTTTCCCGTCAGATCTGAGTGATCGTCGGCTGGAGGTGGTCGGGCTGGAGGGGGCGATGGAGATGGGGCAGATTTACACTGGACTGAAGAGCGCAGTGAGGCTCGCCAAGACCTCTCAGATCACCATCAGGTAAAGACCAGTTCAGACATGTCCCTCTGTCCTCAGCATAACAATGACTTACGACTGCAAATCTGCCCTGAACGTTTGCATTTTAATGTTGGAGTCTAGAATGAGCTCCTTTTGTCTAATTGTCTCATGAATAGTCTAAAAACACAAAGCTATACATAAACATACATATTACGGAATAGACTAACGATGCAATGCAAATGAGTAAGTGGTGGGAGGGGCCCATGGTGCAGATTAGCAGCTTCACTTCTGTCAGTCTGCCCAGGGCGACTGGCTACAGTAATAGTTGGACTGAATATATAATTACTACTAGCACTTTGAAAGGCTGTTGAAACTAAATATAAATAAGAGAAGAGAACTTCCATTAGTGCCACAATGTACAACATGTACAAACATCTATTAATCAAATTGTTTAAAACTGATATTAACTGATCTTAATAATAGAAGCAAAAGAAGAGCATGGAAAAAATAAGGCTTAAAAGCTTTGTAATAGTAATTTTAAAAATCTATTATTATGCATTAGCTAATAGTTAATAATGATTGTTTCTATTGTGAACAGGACAAAGAAGGCACTGCCAATGCAGATCGATGGAGAGCCGTGGATGCAGCCTCCGTGCACGGTAACACAAACATCCAACATTAATATGGACATAACTCAATCTAAATAAAAACATCATGAAACTAAAACAGGACTAGATGTATGTCATGAACATGGATTAAATCCAGGACTAAACTAGGATTAAATATGGGATTTAAACTAGCACTGAATCAGGACTATCAAATACATAATACAGATCACACCTGATAGAGTCGCTCTTTACAGGAGAGTGTTTACAATGTGCCATTTATTATCGATTATGGTTGTGTGTAACAGGCACAAACACAACATGTGCTCAGGCCTCTATGAACATGTGGTAATATCCTCATGAACATTAACAGAGTTTGGATACCAAACACATGTGATTTTGCAATTCTGTATAATCAACAACATCATTGGAAAATGCTAAGCCACAGTGAATTTAAGAGTTATTGTTCATCTCTTTACCTTTTTTTTTACAAATTGTGTAATGTGATGCATTTTTATTGACAGATTATCATGACTCACAAGAACCAGGCCAGAATGCTGATGGCTCCTCTTCAGGCCAAATCTACTGGATTCTTCAAGTAAAACTGACAGCAGTTTGCTGAATGTGTATAAAACTAATCTTATAAATAATATATAAAATGTTATGAACGTTAATGTAGAAATAACCATGTATGCTTCAAGGTCTATACATCTTTCAAATATAAGCATGGCGCTATAGGAATACAACCTGTGCACTGCAAAAATGAGTCTCTACACAAAACCATTTAAGGACTTTGAATTTTAATAGTGATTTGAAACTTTCTGGCATTAAAGTTTATTCACCTTCTCAATTTGCTCTCACCGTGCGCAATCTAAGGCTTCTAGGGATCCGCCAGAGGACTTTCTTGTCTCCATGGAGATGCGATTGCATTGCCTGGAATGTTCCACAGTATGGCATTAGCATTATCTGTCTTATATTTATCCAGTTGTATTATTAAGTGTATTATTACTGAAAAACATCCATCTCTCCACAGATCTGGCGTCACTGTCTTATCTTGAGATAGATGATTTTAATGCCGTTCTGTGGAACATTCCAGGCAAAGTTACATAGTGCACCTTTAAAAATGAAACTTTATCTTATTCAAATCAGTCTGAATTTTGGCATAGTAAAAGTTTTTTTAAATGAACAGTGGCTACATTTTTGCAGTGTTTGTGATGTTGCTTTTCTTGCAAAATGACCAAACTTTACCTTTAACAACATAAACTGTAGAACGCTTTTAGACAAACTGCAAACTACTGCTGTTGGCTGGAGACATGGCCGTTCTTTTATGCTTTCTGTGAATGTAAGGACTAAGCCAGGACTAAACCAAGACTAGGTCTGAAACAAGGACTTAAACCAGTCTGGCGTAAAACCACCAGTACAACCATGACTTATCCAGGACTAAAACCAGAACTAAAACAGGGCTAAATCTGCATTAAAACCAGGACTAAAACCAGGACTGAAACAGGACTGGACTGGAACTATACCAGGAATAAACCAGGACTCGACAAGGTCTGAATTAGGGTTTTACTGGGACAAAACCTGGTCTAAACAAGGACTACACCATATTCAATCCAAGACTAAAACCAAGACTAAACCTGGAATAAAAACAGCATTTAAACACATGTAAACTCTTAATTTAATTATTAAATTATTAAGGTCATTGATTAATTCTAAATTATGACAAAAACAGGAAAATATAACTAAAACTGGACTAAATGTAGGACTTAAACCAGGACTACACGTGGACCAGGGTAAGTCAAGTCTAAAATGGGACTAAAACCTAGACTAAACAAGACTAAAATGTGTCTCAACACTGTGGTTCTCCTCAGTATTTCATTTATTTTGGCTGAAAGCAATAGGCTGTAAATGGAACGGCGAAGCTTCATGTGCCTTTAATATATTATCAATAATCAATAACTTTGGCTTTAGCAGCAAACGGCGCACTGCAGATAAACGTGCACTAACCGAACAGTATTGTCTTAGTGAAGGATACGCTCCAATACAAAAGTCAAGTTTACACAAGTTACAATGACTTAGATTTTAGATTTGTCTGATTTTGAGTAAAAAATGACATATTTACCTTACTGCAGGTACAAATTTTAAGTACATTCATTGAAAATGCTTAGAATCAACATAGAATTACATTTTAAAATGTGACGTAAAGCATTCATTTAATCAATTTTAATACAATTTAAAAAAAAAAAAATCATGTTTCAATTCTTGCCAGTGGCAAGAAAATTGCAATATTTAGTCACCAAATTTTATGCATTGTCTTATTCAGACACTAAAAAAATAGAAGCCAAGTCCAGACAAATCAAGTCAATTAAGAAGTAAACATAAAAGTAAGATCTTCTTTCTTATTTTTTTTTTATTAAATTGGTGGGAAATCTCAGGCTGTGCCTTCACATTTTTACATATTTGACAAATACTTGAAGGTGTTTGTGGGAACAATAGGACAATCATTGCCAGTTCTGTGATTGAGAGCGAGGGATGTCACGATGGCTACATTTTAGCGTTTTAGCATAATATTTATGTAAAGAATCACTGTTTTTTTACTTTGCGCCGGCCTCACTGCAGAACTGCATAAGTCATTTTTTGGGGCAAATCAACACTGTGCGTGTCATTGGCTCCGTCCTCAGCCATTCACAAAGATTTTCCAGCCAAATAACACTTTTAGCCCCCAAAAAAATCATCTTGATATTGAAAAGTGTTTTTTCTATTTTGCCAAAAAAATTCAAAAATGGCTTGTGCAATTACGCTTTGAGGCTTTGAATGTTTATCATATGTTCATCACTATTTCTCCATTTAAACCACACAAAGAATGCTTTATCCAATAGATGACTCCACCTACATTTAATAAACTTCTGGCTTGTGAAAAGAGAAAATGTAAATCCTGTAAAATGCCTGAATCAAACCTCATGATTTATTATGAGGTTTGTTTCATCAGATGTTTATTTTATTTTAAATGCTGTGGATTTTCGAACTCTGAATTTTTAAAACTGAAAAAATGTTTGAACTCTTTTTATTCTTCATTTCCGTTGAATTTATTTCTATATTTCTGTTCAGTTTTTTTGTAGTACAGGTTATGTTTTTCTCAGTTTGAAATTTCAAAATGAAAAATTCACCTTTTAAATAGTCAGTGGATAGATTTTCAAGCCTCAGATTCTTCTATTTAAACGCAGAGTGTTCATTTCCAGTGACTTTAGCAGAACTGATCCAAATAAGTCAAACTCGGAAACTTGAATCTTTGCTGTGAATTTTTAAAAGGCAACATTTTCATTTAAAACACAAAACATTTAGAAAAAACAGAACAAAAAAATAATCAACCATGTTTTTTCAGGATTAGAAAATCATTAGCATTTAAAATATAAAAAATCTGATGAAACAAATGATTGATATAATTATTTCTTTAACCGCGCATCTTAAGAGTGATTCATGTTTTTGTTTGTTCATTTTATTCTTGTGCAGTTTTTAAATTCAGCCACTTCTGTTTCTTTAACATCTTTTGTAAAATGGTTTAATCTTGACATCCCTTGTGAAAACAGAACACAGGATTATGTATTTTAATATTTTCAAACGCTGACATCACTTTTCCTTTTTAGGATTTCGATTTTTAACTAAATAGTTGAGACCAATTTAATATGTAGTGTTAATTTATTGTAATTTAATTTAAATGTAGGGAATTGTATTGTATATTGCCTGGTTCAAGAGCATTAAAATCTTAAAAGTGTTTGGTCCATTTATTTCAGGATGCTGTGTTTAAATAATGCTAGACGGTTTTGAAACACCAGGGGGCGCAGTGTATCTGTGGTGATGCTTGAAACTTTGACAATAAATGTAAGTAAATAACAATAAAACTACATTATTACATCAAATAAACAAGGGCAATACTATTTTTGAACGTGTGTGTCGTTTGTTATTGAAATACTGTGAGAGCATGAAACTAATGTACTTTATTGTCTCCTTTATTCAGACCAGTAGTGGAAGAAAAATACAACAAACAAAATACTCAAGTAAAAGTATTACATGTACATGTAAAAGCAATTTAATCTTGATAAATAATTCTGTTGATTTTTGGTCATTATAGGTAGATTCTAGCTGCATAAAACTGAAACGCAGATTCCCCATGTTTAGTCTTGACTCTGGCACCAGCAGGAGGCCGGTCCATGTTTAGTCCTGACTCTGGCACCAGCAGGAGGCCGGTCCATGTTTAGTCCTGACTCTGGCACCAGCAGGAGGCCGGTCCATGTTTAGTCCTGACTCTGGCACCAGCAGGAGGCCGGTCCATGTTTAGTCCTGACTCTGGGCACCAGCAGGAGGCCGGTCCATGTTTAGTCCTGACTCTGGGCACCAGCAGGAGGCCGGTCCATGTTTAGTCCTGACTCTGGGCACCAGCAGGAGGCTGGTCCATGTTTAGTCCTGACTCTGGGCACCAGCAGGAGGCCGGTCCATGTTTAGTCCTGACTCTGGGCACCAGCAGGAGGCCGGTCCATGTTTAGTCCTGACTCTGGCACCAGCAGGAGGCAGGTCCATGTTTAGTCCTGACTCTGGGCACCAGCAGGAGGCTGGTCCATGTTTAGTCCTGACTCTGGCACCAGCAGGAGGCCGGTCCATGTTTAGTCCTGACTCTGGCACCAGCAGGAGGCCAGTCCATGTTTAGTCCTGACTCTGGCACCAGCAGGAGGCCGGTCCATGTTTAGTCCTGACTCTGGCACCAGCAGGAGGCCGGTCCATGTTTAGTCCTGACTCATCATGGCTCGACGCCACAGTTTTTGGCCCAGCTAATACATTTAATTTGTAGCCTTTTTAACCAAATAGTAAATACAGTTGCTGCTTGTACATATTTTTGTAGTGTCCCAAAAATGTGACATGAGACCAACAATATGAGTTATATTGATATTTTCTCTCTCTGATGCAAAGTAAAATGTAAAATATATATCATACAGATATTTGGTGTGTCATTAAAAACAAGAAACAGAATTCAAAAACCAAGTGAAGACAACAACTGCAAACAATAAAATGACAATACATATTCTAATCTTCCCTCTGTGCGTGCGTAAATGAGAGGTTACTCACGTTAGAACGTCCTCTTCCCTCATTGGCTCTCAGTCCAGTCAATCACAGGAAAGCCTCCGCCGACAAGTATATTCAGAAAAACTGGCGTTTCGCTCCACGCGCACACTCACAGCTCTCACTGTCCACTGTCCACTACCACTGTCCACTGTCCACTGGTGGTCAGGAGCCACGAGCGGCGCGAGACTGTGGCGGTTTCACGCACATGAACTCAAAAGATGACGTTTAGGAGGCTGAAGAAAGTAAACTCCAGCGCCGCAGCCGAAAGCGGAGGAAACTCTCAAGAAAACGAGATTTATTTCCCTTCGTCAAAGTCCGACAGTTGCAGGACTTCGATGGACTCAAACCCCTCGGACGTTTACAATTACAAGACGTTGGCGTATTCCGGCGGGACACTGCCGAGGAACTTCAAGAAGGTGAGTGGACTTAACTGCAGAAAAGTGTGAATTAAAGTCTGTTTTTGGCGTGGGGGACATGGAGGGGACTTGAAGGGGACATGGAGGGGACAGCTGGGGCTTTGTCAGGTGTCGTTGTCCTGCGGGAGCTTAAACGTCTCATTCAGGCGCGTGGACCCGCAGCTGTTACTTACGCACTTTTACCGCGTTTTTCTGCGATATTAAATGTCAAGACCGTTGACAAAATGCGACTCTATTATGTGTCTTTCTCTGGACATTTAGTGTTGAGGATTTTCATTTCTTTCTTTCGTTTGTTTAGTTTAATTTTTAATTTAAAGCCGCAAAAATACAGTGCGCAATTGGTTTCACACGGGAAACCTTTATTTTTACATTTATATACGTTTTATATAGTACAAAAATAAGCAATAATTTTATGATTTATTCATTCTTTTTTGTTGTTTTTGTTTGTGTAGTGGGAACCTCGCTCGGGACAGTAACATTACTTTAGTTTTTCAAGAAGCTTTATGCTGATGATGTCAAATGATTTTATGCATTATTTATGTTTTGTTTTTCAAATTAGAAATCAGATATTACTGTATGTCCAAACAGAAGTATTGTTACTCTTGAGCTACTCCACACACTGGACCATTTTTATTTTTTTATAGAGCCATTGTACACTGTAAATACATGTAACTGTAGCCTGTTTGTATCAGTCCCAAGCCCCATAAACTGAAACGGTTGCATCAGGAACGGCATGAAACACAGTCTTTGCTTGTTTTGCAAATGAATACATTGACCTTTAACTTAACTTGACCCTGTTCAGATGAGAAGCAGCACTCCTATTGACACGCAAAACAAGAGCAAAAATGTGGCCTGAAATGGAGAAGTTACTGCCTTAAATCGGGTCAAAAAGTCTCCAAAATATCAACACAAAGTTCCTGCAGATCTGGGGTTCTGATGAAACTGTGGATGCTGTAGAATTGTTACCAACAGTTCAGCCATGATTGTGTCCAGTGTCTGAGTACATGTGCGTGTCCAGTCCAACGTGCTGAACGGGTCATTAAAGGTGATCTACGGCTGCCGTGGACCACCCAGTCCCTCAATGTGACACCCCGCCGTCGGGTCTCACGCCAAACTGCCCTCGCCCACTGTTTACTGTCATAAAGTGCAAATGACAAACACCCAGCCTCATAAGTACTGCCAAACGTGAACCATTTAAAGGTGCAAAATATGTTCAGCTCTTGGTCATTTTAGTCTGTCGAGCTACTACTAAATATTATTCTGTAAGTTATTTATTTTACAAAGGGCCAGTGAAAATTAGAGTTTTACTAAAAGTGCTTGATGACATCCTGGTGGAGTATATTGTATATAGAGACACAAACGTTGTGAAACATGTTTCTTTCTTGATTATGACATACTGTTTGCTTTGTCAGAGTTATAAAACCTCTTCTCTCAGCACATGTTTTGGAGTCTGTATTTGGACCAGATAATGATTATTTTACTATTATAGTTGACAATTATCTCAAGAATCGATTAGTTGCCATTAACTAACCCTCCCTCTAGTAGAAGTTCAGAAGTTAGTTTGGTTTTAGGGTCAGAAAGTCTCCACAACTGCAACACAGTCTTCATTAGCATAGATGTGATCAGGGGAACAGTATCCACACAGGGCACTGTATCCTTCCTCTGTTTTGGTTCAGTCTCTGCTTATTTTGGTGTTCACGTGCCAAAAGTGACATTTTAGCGCAAAGCCAGTTTAAACGGGATGAGGAAAATTCACACTCCTTTGTCAGAGGCCGAAGTCTTCCCAGAACTAAAGCATAAAATGTGCAGAAGAATCCGGAACGCTTTAACTGTGAGGATGTCAAACTCATGACCTACTGCACTTTAAAACAAACACATTCAACTAAATCAACTTTTTTGTAACAAATACATTTTAAATTCACATAACTTTTTCCTTTTAAAACAGTCTTAGAAATCCATATCTTGTGCATTTTCCCCCAAACTAGACCAGGACTAGACCAGGACTAGACCAGGACTAGACCAGGACTAGACCAGGACTAGACCAGGACTAGACCAGGACTAGACCAGGACTGGACCAGGACTGGACCAGGACTGGACCAGGACTGGACCAGGACTGGACCAGGACTGGACCAGGACTGGACCAGGACTGGACTTAACCTAAAGCATGATAAAAGTGGTGAAAGCATAATAAGCATGTTTTGAGTATTGATTTCATGAACATTAACACAGTCACATTTCTTCCTCCAGTCTAAGAGTGTGAAGTCTAATCTTAACTCCAAACCTCATGATTCACTGATGGAGAGAAACTGGACTTCTCAATCCAAAACCAAAAACCTTTAAACATATTATTGACTATTTGACATGAAAAGTGTGATGGAAACATTTTGTGCCCCAGCACTTCATGTCATCAGCCTGTTTCCAGTCCAGAGACGGGACTCCAGCCTGGACCTCTGCTGTCGGTCCATGTGGGGTTTTGGGTGAATAAATGCCCCATTCAGGCTGCACTGGGACAATTCTGTAAGTGTTGGAAGTTAAAGAAAGCAGCATTTAACCGCCAGGGCCACGAGCACAAAGCCGCCTTTTACACGAGCTGCAGAGAAGCATTGACTTTGAGTGGCTCGATTGTAAGTGATTTAGTGGCCTTTTCTGGACAGATACCTTTTGTGTTGACATAGGTACTGACCTCGTGTTGACTTTGGGTTTTCCTCACTGGAGTTTTTGTGGCACTGGGCCCAATGTTTACGTGTCGGTCTGCGTTTTCTTAAGGGAGCTGGAATTAGTGCAAATTGCTGTAAAATGCTATAAAAATCCAATAAGTCAACTGTAAACACGTCCGAGTCCAGGGTAAAATTAGACCTGCGTTTAATGTTTTTGAATGGAGTGAATCTGACATTACATATATGTGACTTTTTTTTAACAGAATTTGGGACAATTGAAAGGATTTTAAGAGCAAAAATGTCAAATGTAAGATAATAAGATCATATAAGTCAACCTTTTTATAGGAAAAAAAATAGTTTTGAAAGTAAAAGGAATAAAAATGCTAAAACTATGTAATTTAAATATCTGTATATTTAGAGGTTGGTGATATTGATTAAAAAAATTATATTTCGATATTATGTCATAGAAATGTGTTAAAACGTGTCTGTAAATGTTGAAGACACGTTTTTCAGACGATTTGTAAAATTAAATGCAAACCTGCAGAAATGTCACCTTATTATCACCTCTTTGTTTTTTCACTGTACAAGACACTGGATATTCAACTTTTGCATATCTTCAAAACAACATTCATGATTATCATCTACATTTTTATATATTGTCCACCTCTTGATCAATCACTGTGTTTATTATTGTAATGGACATAAAACTGTGATTTTTCTTCACATTAGGACATCCCGACAAACCTAAAATTAGATCGCTATTACGTGTAAATAAAAGTACCTTGCAAGTTTCACTTGACACTTCACACCAAACAAAGAACACGTGCGCGTGCTCCAGACCTGACAAACCGGCCGACATAAAGTGTACAGGAGGCGTTTCCAGGAAGTGAGCGGGGAAAGCCTGTTCTGGCAGAAGTGTTTTAAACGTCATGTGGTTTTGTTTTGACAGAACGGAGGACTGCAGAAGTGGAAACCTCTCACGCAGACGCCAGAGCCACAAAGGTACAACAGGAAAAACTACTACTGTCAATTTGTTATTGCCAAGTCCTACATCCGAAAATATTAGAAGAACTAGTTTCACTTTATTAGGACAAACAAAACAGTCAGAATTTTGTCCTGAAAATAGCATAATTAAATGAGACCCGGGGGGCACGAGAGACCCGGGGCGGGGGGGCACGAGAGACCCGGGGCGGGGGGGCACGAGAGACCCGGGGCGGGGGGGCACGAGAGACCCGGGGCGGGGGGGCACGAGAGACCCGGGGGGCACGAGAGACCCGGGGGGGCACGAGAGACCCCGGAGAGACCCGGGGGCAGCTCTACTTTACCCAGACTAAACCACGACTGAGCTTGAACTTGTGCTTTTTTTCACTGCTGGACTAAAATATAAGAAATATGCAATTGTTTAAAGCCCATATTTAAATTGTAAATTACCATTAACAATAGAGTCTTGGATATGCTATGATCAGGTTCAACATTTGTGGATTATAATATGGTATAGATGATTGTATAGACTCTGGCCCCTGCCACAGAAGGGGCCCCGGACTCACTCCTACATCTTCATGAGTTGTGGTCTCTGCATATTATATTATTATTAGATTATTTGCTGACGTCCTTCAGACGCTCGTGTGAACGCTGTGGCGTCCGTGGACATTTGGACATAGAGGACGTCCTGTCCAGCCACACGGCCTCTGGTTATGCACTTTAGATAAGACCCCTTCACTTCAATGTCTCCAGTAATCCTGACATTTGGGATTCTCGGTACAAAAAAGACAGTTCTAGAGGTTACAGTATTTGCCTTTTTTACATTTAGATGGATAAGCAGGTTACTGGGCGTTTTTAAGAAGAATCCCCTTTAGCTTTGTCTGTGCAATATGACAAATACTTCAATGATTTGTGACGATGCCATTTTTTTCTCATATTGATCCATCACAATTTTGAAATCAGTTTAATTTTGTCTTATAAAATCACAAATAAAATGACTGTCGGTATTAATTTCCTGAACTAAACAAGATAATAATCGCCATTTAAAACAAAAAATAATAGCTGCATAAAAGTGTTAATACATGAATAAAGCTTTATGTCTTTCCATTTTATTCAGCCCATGCTAAATATTTTGATTTCCAAAATCTCACAAAAAGTTTAAATATCTGTAGCTTATACTGACAAAGGATTGGCTGTAAAAAAAATAAAAAAAAAAACCTGAAGCGTATTATTGAAGATTAGAAATGACTTCTTCTTGACCTCGATTTAAATTGGATCAATTGATGAGCCTTAACATTAGTCTTAGTTACTCAGATGTAGGACAATACAATGTCCAATAAGACGATTGTCCTTTCTGTTATACCTTTTATCCACGGGTTTCAAAGTGAGGAAACGGCAGTTAACGTTTCAAAACTAAATATTTCACTGGATGTGTATTTATAGGCAAATCAGTCATATTTCAAATGGAGGTTACTGTCTCTGCCTAAAATGGAAAAATGATCAGACCAAGGACTCAAAGTCATCTTGAAACCGTCAGAGCCTCTATTTAAAATATATTTTTGAATGGGGAAAATATTCTACATTTCGTGTATAAACAGGAAGGTTTTAAGGGATTTGCTCACGCACACTTTGGTTTGGTCCTGGTTTGAGCCCAATTAAATCCTGATGTAGACTTTGTTTGGTCCGGTTCTAACTTAGGTTTAGGTCTGGGATTAGTCTCCTTTTATGTCCAATTTAGATGCGGTGTATATTCAACTGTCAATCCAAATCCAAAAGATAAAGCCTCAAATTTAGACATTTTATTTTAAAAAATAATAATAATAATAATAATAATGTGCCAGAATGTTAACAATTGTTATCTTGCATACAGCTTTAATCTCTATTTGTGGAGGTATTTTGTTGAATGTATTTATAAAGTTATTCTATTTAAAGTAACCCTGAGCACGGCATTTGTTTTTTTGCAGAAAAGTGGTGGAGTTGGAGAAGAGCGACGACGAGTCGTTTGGTTTTGAGATCCAGGTGAGTGGATTAAACCGTCTGCCCCGCCCGCTGCATTTAACTGGATCATCTCCTGTCAACACTGTCGTAATCTCGCTATAATCCTTTAAATCTGATCATTCTGATGATAATCCTGACGCAGGGTCAGAGGAAATATGCACCTTCTCTGCACGTGTCAATGTCTAGCCTAAACCAGGGAAAAAACAGGCTAAACTGGGCACCAGTGTTCACTGAGGGGGGCACCAGTGTTCACTGAGGGGGGCACCAGTGTTCACTGAGGGGGGCACCAGTCTTCACTGAGGGGGGGGCACCAGTCTTCACTGAGGGGGGGGGGCACCAGTCTTCACTGAGGGGGGGCACCAGTCTTCACGGAGGGTAGGGGGGCACCAGCGTTCACGGAGGGTAGGGGGCTCCAGTGTTCACATGGTGGGGGGACACCAGTGTTCACATGGTGGGGGGGCACCAGCGTTCACATGGAGGGTAGGGGACGGAGGGTAGGGGGGCACCAGTGTTCACGGAGGGGCACCAGTATTCACGGGGGGGCACCAGTATTCACGGGGGGGCACCAGTGTTCACGGAGGGGGGAACCAGTATTCACGGGGGGGGGCACCAGTGTTCATGGGGGGGGGCACCAGTGTTCACGGGGGGCCCTGCACATCTCATGACCCTCTGTTTCAGTCCGTGTGGTGTTCTCACATGCATTACCTGCTCCACTCTGGAGATGCACATTTGAGCTCCTCTCTCTTCACAGAGCCTCCTCTGTCTCGCAGGCCTGCCGTTCATCCCGTTCTTCAAATAGTTTCAAAACGCTTATCATTTTCTCACCGCACACTCCAGCGTGGACATTCTCTGCGGTCCGATCACATGAAAATGCCTGACAGAACGGCAGCTCTGAAGGAAACGCTTTTATTTCTGGCCGTGCAGGAGGTTCCCACCCTTCCTGTGTCCACTGTGGCCAGACGGAAGGCCGGTCAGCTTGTGTTCCAGTCACAGCAGAAAATTCTTTTGTACCTTTTAGATTCAAACTGAGCTTAAGAATGGGTTGAATTAGTTAGACTGTTGTTACTACAATTCGCATAAAACTACAAGAAGAAATCGAGATGAATAAATAATGTATTGTTTTCAACTAGTGTGAGAGATGTATCCAGACATTTATTACATTACAGTGTGTTACAAGTGTTTTTTTGAGATATACAAACAGGAGTATGAAGTGATATTTCTGCACTTTTGTGGTTCATTTTCTGGTTGATTCAGTTTGTGCGACACCTGAACCTCAACCAGATCTCACTCACTGTAGTTAGTAGAAAGCGCTTAATACCACCAATCAAATCAAATTCTAGTATTGTAACTCTACTATGACAGGGGTTCCCCAACATTTGAGACTTCCCCAGATAAAATTGCATGTGAAGGTTAATGAAGAACATGAAGAACAATCCACGTTTAATGGAGCGAGTCATTTTCTTTGCAGTTGAACTTTATCATTTTCTCGTCCGATGTCAAACCACTTTCACTCTGACACGCGTCGACTTCCCCGTGAGCGACACGCAATGATGTAATGACTATTGTGACTTGTAACCATAGTAACATGTCCAGTCTGTTTTAAGCAGCCTGCGAGGGGGAAGTTGCAGTGTTTTTTGCCTCTGACGCACGACAAGGGGAAGTTCAGTCCGACTCGTACAGAAATGCACAAACCGAAAGTAGGAAGCGGCTAACGTCTCAAAGTGTCGCCACGGCAATGAAGCAAAGCTCACACAATCACGTTGGATAGATTATAATTGTCTAATAGTCAGGTGGTAAAGCTAGTACTGTATGATGAAGTGCAGTTATATTTAAAGGTGATCTGACAATACGGCTTTCAGCTCAGAAGTCTGGTTTTTAAAGTCTTTCAATAATATAAGCGGTTGTAATTGAATAAATGCCAGAAGGATACGTTTAAGTTAAGTTCAGATGCACTTTGTTGGGCCCAATAGGGAATTTCTTGTTTATCTGCTTGTCTTTTTATTATTATTTTCTCAATATGTTTCATAAATGATACCAACTAACTACTTTAGTGTTCCATTCTGCTCTTTATTCGTTAACGCCCATTTCTTTTAAATGATATGGTTCATTTGAAATATGGTTTACTTGGATGTTCTTAAATTGGTTCAGTATTATCATTTGTTCCAATATTTTCTGTAACAATATATCAACATTCATTATCGTGACAGTTCGCAGTGACCCCATCAGAAAATGAGGCTTCTATAAGGTCCAGCTCTTCTTGTACTCGACGTTTCACTGTGACTTAAATTGCACTGAATCAAACTTCAGTTGAGCTATATAAATACAGCAGCTCTTCCTGATTTGCATAACTGTCCCTCTGTTCTGCTCATTTACATCTTATCTGATCTTCATGTTGTGAAACGTCCTGACTTTGTGTCCAACCCAAAGACCACCAGTTCATCCTGCACAGCGTTTTGGCCTCGTTAGATTAAAATGGAGAAGATATTTAAGTTAGAACAAGTTAAAAACGATATGCCTACTCAAAATGTGGCTTAATTGTAAGAATAATGCCAGGAGGAATGTAGTATATAGAATGAAGTAATAGTTTATCTGTAAAAAGCTGGATTTGGATTCGCTCCTCTTCAAATCTCTATTATAAGACGTAAAAGTTTATTATTTTCAAGTTTGTCCTTCCAAATTGCACACATTAACTAGTTTTCATCATCTTAATGCTTTTTCCATTTCATTTTCAGACTTACGGGCTGCACCACCAGGACCAAAACACGGTGGAGATGTGCACTTTTGTGTGTAAAGTGCACGAGGACTCGCCGGCCCAGCGCTCCGGACTCAAAGTTGGTGAGTTTAGGTCAAATTGGCTCTAAAACAGACGCAAGCGTGACTGAGCTGAGGCCGTTTGGTGTTTGCCGACTGCCACCTCAAAAGTCAACAAAAGCACTCCTCATTCTGGCAGCGCTTTAAGGAAGTTTACATGTTTACAGACTCGTTTTCCAGTCGACGTCACAGAAAAACCTGTCAGTTTGTTAGTTTGTCGGTTGGTTTGGTCTTTTCGGGTCAGTGGGTGTAAAAGGTTTGTCGAGTCGTTAGTGCAACAATCTGAGGATTATTTATTTGAAATCTACAAAGACTCATTGACCTTTTAGCACATGTTGGCCTGACGATTTGTTGTAGACGGGATTTAAAAAGATGAACTAAACTGGGATTAATCCTGAACTGGAACAGGACAAAAGCGTGTCTAGAACAGGACAAATGTGACTGCAGTCTTGGAGATCGAGATGCTCCTCAGTATGGCATTTATTAAACTTAGCTCTTGCATTATTTCCCTTCCTGTTGAAAATGGCAGAACAAAACCTGCTTTCTAGTGCGGTCACGTGTTAAATGACCTGCTGTTTGTTTCCACGGCGACATTCCAACATTCGGAAAAGTGACGTAGTGAACCTTACAGTTGCATTGTAGATTTATTGATTTGTTTGTTTATTTATCAAATGGTTCCATTATTTTCACTGTTTTAAGAACACAAGAATAACTCTTTAGTACCACTTTATGATAACTACAGCCTAATTAGCCTTTTATAAAGTATATTCAATATAAATATATCACAAAGAATAAACGCTTTCAGATTGTTATCAATAGTAATACACTTTATTCTTAAATATTCTCCATCTAGAAACCTCCAGTCACCATATTTCAACCTTTTATTTGGTTAAAAATGTATTTTAAAATAGTCTCAACGTACAAGAAAATGATGGTTTGAGCTGTCGACTAATGGAAGTATCTCTGATTAGTCGACTACTAAAAGAATGACTGTGTAGTTAATCTGAAGTGTTGTATTACTTGTGTTCAAACTCCTGACGTTCCCTCGCGCGTCACCTGCTTCTCTCAAAAGTTTTCCCGCCTCGTTATTTCGGCCCGTCTGCGTCCGTCACTTTGAGTTTCACTTCCCACATTCTTGTCACGGTCCATTGTTCCTCCAAACCTGCGACAATCAGTGACCTCATCGCGGCGGCCACATCATGCAGAGGTTTTCAAAAGGGGCAGAAGCTGTGATTATGAATAGACCCGAGGAATCAGAGGGCACAGCATGTCTGATCATTATCTTTATTATATTCAAGATATGTTTATGTACAATTTAGATTCTGTGAAATGAGAACACACAATGTAAATGGACTAAATTACTAGTCAGTTTGTGTCGAATGGAAAAACTCAAAGGGTCAGGATGAGAACACGTCTAAATAAGGATTACATCTGTAGATTATGAAGTCGCAAACATTTTAATTTTAGGTTCTGTTTGGAAAAAGCTTCTGAAACATAGGCTACGTTCACACTCGTCTTTCTTTCTTCCTAAATTCAATCTTGGGCTTCATTTGGACTTGGTTTTTTGTCCTGTTCTGGTCCCGGTCTGGTCCTTATATTGATGTGTTGATGGTTTAAGTGTGAACGCAGTCTAGGACATAATTATTACAAAATAATTTTCTTGTCAAAGGCATTTTGCATCAACTGCAAGAATAATTTTGTCTGCGTTCGCTCCTTGCACACAGATCACATTCAAATTTGGACTAAACTGGGACTTCACCCTGACCAAAGCAGAAGTAGAACAGGACCCAATAAAGTCTTAATCGGGACCAAGCGGAAGCGTATACACTTACAGAAATGTGACTTTCATGTTCAGTTTGTGACCTGTAAAAAAACATTGTGCGGTCTTAAAACTCTGAACTTTGAGAGGTGGAGCTTATTAGATTTTAAGACATAAGATGGAAGGAGGACATTTGTTTTTTGTCTTTACACTTTTAGTCCTGATTAAGTCTTCTAAACAAGACCCCAGATCAAACCAGGACCAGTCTGAGAGTGTTTTTACCCACAGTGACTTTGAGGTTTTATTCCGTGGCTCCTCGGATGAACCGTCTGATGCCACGTTCTCACATTTGCGTCGCACATGAACTTTAGCTGTAAAAAAAGAGATGAGCCGACTCGGTCTGACATGTGGCCGGCTTCTGTCATTTGTTCCGATTCCTTTTGTTTCTAAGGATGTAAACGAGTGCCATGAGTGTCCAGTTCAGTCAGAAAGAGCTGAATAAAACGATTGAGTATTTCTCTTTCTGCAGGCGACACCATCTCCAGTGTGAACGATGCAGCGGTGGAGGGGTTTCGACATAAAGAGATCGTGCAGCTCATCAAGGCCTGTGGCAACGCTCTCAGGTTTGTCCTGCATTTAACGCTGTAAGATTCACTTGAACCATTTTTATTATTCCCTTCCACCAAATATAAGGACTTCACCAGAAAACAACCTAAACCCCATCTCCAACTATGGACTGATCACTTAACCATCAACAACATTATAACGTAATAGTTTTCACTGGGAGATTTTCATTTTTTCATTCAAATCTATTTTTCGCAGTTTTAATCCCAGATATTTAATGCTGACGTAACATCACATTTATTACCAGTACATTAGTCTGTAGTTTTGACATGATAGAAGTGTAAATTTCTGTTCTCATCAGTTTGTGGCATTAAAGATCTTGAAATGCAGCATTAAAAAGCATTGAATTTGATCCGCGTAAACCAGCCTAAACCGTGTAATTGCACATTGTAAATAAATCCATTGTTAAAATCCTGTTACACAATGTTTATGGTCTTTGCGCTTTCATAGACTGCCCAATGAAAATGAAATCGCTCTATGGAATATGAGAGCATTTACTTGAGATGGACACAAAACACTCGGACTGCACCGACGACCAGGGACTATGACATCGTATATGTTTTTGGTCCGTTTTGACTAAATCTATACGGATGTTATTCCTTTCTGCACCACTTTTTGTCACAATGACCAAAACAATAGCCATAGAAATGATAATCTTTATTTAGTTTTGTTGCCATAGTCACTATAACTTCCCCTTTTGTTTAGCAGACGTCTAATTGAAACCTCACTTCTTCCTCTTCTTTAAGTTTGCTTCTAAAACCTTAAAAGGACAATTAGCAAGTCCCCATCTGCACGTTTGACAGAAAGCTATTAAAACACTGGGGTTAACCACTACACAGTCCAACACAGGAGGCCATTTTACACAGCGTCCACATCAATAAAAGCAGAGCCTCGTCTTGGTGTAAAAGCGTTCAATATAGTGTCAACATAATGTGATCCAAGGCATTTACAGCCTCAAAGTGAATGGAAACTGTGTTATCCCTCCTGAAGTGTGAAACCTGGATTTAAACCGTCAACTTATGAAAAGAGACTTTGATTTCCTGGAGTTTTTAATTAAGCTTCATGTTTTTAATCCTGACTCTTCTCGTTTACAGACTGGAGACAGTTTACAGCGACTCCATCCGCAAAGCAGAACTGGAGGCCAGATTGCAGTATCTAAAGGTAGGTTCAGTGTGTGTAGGATTTATACGTATATATATATTAGGATATTATGTGCATGGACGCTACAGTACAATTAATATTTCTGTAAATGCGCTTTCAATAAAGTTAGTCTTATCTTCAGATGGGAGATATAATCTATGATGTGCAGCACTTTGTAAAGCACTATTTATTAACAAGACCATTTCCAAATAAAGTTGGCTTGTATTGGATGTCAAAAGGTTGAAAATATTGCAGTTCTTTTTTTGAGTATTGAGTACATCGTCTGTAATAGAAACAATATCAATATCAGATTAAAACTTATATTTCTGCTCTTTTTTAATGGTGTGGCTTGAACATGAATCTCAACTAAGTAGAGGTGGTTAATATATCAACATTTAATTTTGCAGACATTTTACATGCGTCTGATAATTAAACCTAAGACGTTACACATTTCTGTTGAATTGACATAATATCTTCTTAATATTGTTATCGGGATACTCCAAATCATGTTATTCCTTTTTGTCAATATCGCCCAGCTCTACAAACATTTGCGGCACGTTTTAGCACATTTCAGTTGGATTCATTGCTATATCATCATCATCTGGAAGCAGGATAGTCAAAAGACTTGATTCATCTGGGTCAGTCTGGCCTCTTTCTGACCTTTAACCACTGTAAAAACCGCGTCTAAAGCTGCCACGTCTACTCAGCGTTTCTCTCCCCCGCTCTGGTTTCTGGTTGTGTTTCTGCTTTGTCATGACTGTGGTCATCTGGGTCATTGTTGGTCAGCGGTCAGATTTAGCCTGCAGCTCGTTCACCTGTCCTGCTTTAGCAGCACCTGTTTGACTCTAGCAGCTTTAGCTCTGGACACAGACATTCCTGCACAAGTGGCTTTTGAACGAGCTTTTGGATTATCACAGCTGTCTGAGTTCAACCCGCCGATGGCCTGATGGCTGTTGGTACATGAACAGATGTAAACCAAAGTGCATTTAATAATAGTAATAGACTTAATACTCTAAAGGATTAGGCCGTCTCTCAGTGTCTTGGGTTTAGGTTTGTACTTTAGTCACTGCCGCCTCGCTGTGGCACCAGGTTTTCAAATGTCCTCCATCCAAGTACTGACCAAGTCGAACAAATAAACTGAAAGAAAGGCATTCGTTTCAATCTGGGTGTTTTTAAAGCACTAAAATGTCTTGTAACTTTTCTGGTAGAGGATCCGCCACATCCATGAATTCTCACTTGACAATACAATTCAATAAAACTGGTCTGTCTCCAGGAGAATGTATGAGGTCAGGCAGGAAATCTAGGAGGAACTTGGCTATATAGTACTGTATTTTCTTATTATTTTTCTAATCCTTGTTCTTATTTTAATTTTGTTGTTATTCTTCTTACTGTCAAAATAATGTTTTGTTATTGATTTTTTTTTTTTTTTTTTTTTTTTTTTTTTTTTAATACAACAAAATTAAACATAACAAGGAACAAAACAATACACAGAGAGGGTAAAACATACATAATATAAACTTGTATATAAATGAAGAATCATTTTAGTCCAATCATTGTAATACATATATTTTGTTCCACTTTATGTATGATATCAAAACAGAACATATAAACAAATGTAATTGGCACAAACCCTCTAAAATAAACGTGTAGTGCGGCAGATTTGTCCCGTTTAAGTCATTGTAATATTTGAGAAGGTGAATGTCACTGATTGATGCTTTCACTAAATAATCTGTTCTGTTCTTAAAATAATGTTTGAAAAAGTCAAGTCTTTACCTGTGAACTAGAGCATTTCAGTCTTTGCTTCATTTTATCTCTGAGACAGGAACAAGAGGGCAACAGGAGTCTTCTTTATCATACGGATATTATGTTTGTGCCACAGTTAGAACAATGGTTTATAACATTTGTGTGTTTATCTGTTGATTTCTGGGTCAGTTCTCTCCTCGCTCTCAGAACACACATGGATCATTGTTGCAGCGTGCGGTCACACATTGTTCACATTTCTCTCAAATTGACGCATTAAACGGGCCCAGTATTATTTGCTGTCTTGCTCTTTTGTGTCTCTGGGAAGTCGTACATCACATTGTCTTTTGGCCTTTTCATTCATCTGCTAACTTAACATTTTACTGATAGTTTCACATCAATATGTTCCTGTCACTAATTCACTGATTGGTGTTTTTTTTACAGCAAAGTCTTCATGAGAAATGGGACGAGTATCGACTGCTGATGGTGCAGGAGCAGCGGCTTGTGCAAGGTCACGCGCGCACACACACACACACACACACACACACACACACACACAAAGACTAAACACTGAAATTAAGTTGTCTTTTACTTTTTAGTTTACATGTCCATATTTATTTACTTTGGTTTTACAGTTGTTTTAGTTTGGCAAACGTACTGGTTAAAAATGGATTGTGTTCCATATATTTTGGGCTCATTTCTTTCAAAAGCTGTGAATTGCCCATGGAGTTTTATTGGCTCCTCCCCACGTCACTGCTAAACATGAACAAAATCACATACAAACAGCCACATTCAACATAAAACGGTGCAAAAAGGATTTACTTCAGTCCTATTTAAATCTGCACAGGTTTGGTCCTGGTTTGGGCCCAGTTTGAGTGCTGATGTAGACTTGGTTTGGTTCTGTTCTATCCCTGTCCTGGTCTAATCCAGCTTTAGTCAGAGTTTATTCACAATTCTGATTTGGCCGCGTGATATTCTCACAATTGTCTTATATATTTAGGCTAGTGCAATATTGCAGAGAGAAACAGATACGTAGATATGTTACTTTTTCTTTTTAAAACAAGCCTTGTGTGAATATTTTTTGTTTTATTCTGAAGAATTTAAGTTTTATGAAGGTTTTTCAAATTACGACTTAGTTTGGTCAAATAGAACCTGTGGTAAATATTTATTATGGTTTTATTTCCATTAAGTTGTAGCAAGAAATTTTGAAAAGTAAAACCTTGAAATTACTCGCAGTAGAGCTGAGATCTTGAACAGAATCCCTCTATGATGTCATCAATGTGCGACGTCCCCTTGAAACAGACAATTTACACACTTTTCTGACAGTTAACACCTTTATTTATCAGGTCATATTTATTGTATAATCCTAACTCTGTAATTCACATGGATTTTGGCTCTTGTTTACAATATGGTTGCTAGGTAACATTTGTGGAATTACCTCTACCATATTTGCAGCCCTTGTCCAACCAGGAAGTACAATTACAAACTACAAAAATGCTCAAACTGGGGACAAATAGGCCAAATGTTTAGTAAAAACTGACGCGTGTTTGTCTCGCCCGTCGCACAGACTTTAACGTCACCATTTTGTTTTACAGGCATCGTGATGAGTGACGCCGCCATATACGAGTCGCTGGAGCTGGCGGGGATCTACGGCAGTCTGGGCACGCCGAGTCCCATCACGGCACCGCGGGGCAGCCGGGGAACGGGCAGCACCGGCAGCAGCAGCGCCAGCCTCCTCAGCACCGACGACGACCCGCTCTACCAAACCTGCCTGTACCCGCCCGACGGCAGCGCGGACGCCAACCACAGCAACCAAAACGCCAAACAGAAACCGCTGCGCTCCATCCAGAGGCGGCTGCGTCCGGCGAGCGAACTCTTCACCACGGCCAAGACGCACCTGACTCGCAGCGCTAGCACCAGAAGCTACACCAGGCCGCAGTCGGCGACTATCGCCCCGGCGGAAAAACAAACGGGGTTCAGCTCTCTGCAGAGGAAGAACAAGCCCAAAAGCTTTCGAAGGCGACTGCTCAAGTTCATCCCGGGCCTGAACTTGCCGTTGGAGGAGGAAGAGAGCAAATTGTAACCAGCAGTAGTGAAAGTTTGTGTTCAGGTGATGTTCTAGCACTCCAAAGGGCCCGTGCATTCAAATGGAAATGGAGGACGGATCGGGAAACTATGCAGATGTTTTGACCTTGTTTATGGTTAATATCGCTTTTCATGTAATTACAACGTTTAAGGCCTTCTTTATTGAAACAAGATGGTTAAAGTTATTGTTGTTCAGTTTCATAAAGTGATGGCATTGTTGAAATACACTGCCAATGACTCTAAAACTATAGCTTTTGAACGGTGCTTCTAGAGCTTGGGACTGTGTTTTCAGTTGGCCTTATGTTTTCAAATGTTCACCACTAGAGTTTGGGTTTATAATAGTGTGATAAATGACCCAGCAGTTTATTGGGCTGTTCCACGACTGTTGTTTACTTGTTTACATGGTTTTTGCTTCTGTAGCTCAATGTTTTCCTCGATCAGCGTTCAGTCCCGAGCTCTAGAACAGGAAACTGAAGCCCATGCATTTAACATTATATTTGATCAAATATGAAAGTGAATGGGCCCAATAATGAGGTTTCTTTACATTTCAGCAACAACATTTAAAAAAAAAATAAGTTTGAGGACCCAAATTAACAAATACACAAATTAAACACCTTTAGATGTTTTATTTGATCAATGAAATCGTCCATAGAAACTGATCCTGTCCATCTCCAAACTGAATGCAACCATAGCAACAGCTAACGCTATGCTAATGCTAAAGCTAGGACCCAAAGACGAATAGCACCAAAGTGAAAAGAGACCAAAGCGGCTTTTTGTGTAAATAAGACTAAAAACGGGCATTTCAAGTGGCCTTTCTAAGTTTGTACATAACTTCTGTTTAAGTTATTTATTTATTTTCATTTTCTAATGTACAGACCGCTTTTTGTTTTGTTTTTATTGCATGCTCGAGAGATGAATACATTTTCTAACATTAAAATGGTCATTCTGTAAAAACAACCTTTTTTGTAAGTTTGTAGGTTTTGTCTTATTTTTATTTTCACCCAAGTTTCTTAAAATAAACATGTGGACTTTTTGTATTTTATGCCTGTTATTTCTGAATAAGAAACACAAAGATCGTGGGAAAGTGGCAAAGTCAAAATTAGAAAAGTTTGGAACCAAATCTAGATTTTCAAACTGTGGTTTGCAAATGTTTTGGGGATAATTTGTGAACAAAAATATTTATTTGACTTGAAACGAAGCTTTGTCTATGACTACAGCTGCTGATGGGAAAGAGGTCACGAAGTTAAAATTAGAAAAATATCAACCATTGTGGTCTGTGATTAGTCGAGGCGGCTGGAGGCGATGTGGTTAAAGTCAAAAGGGAAATGTGTTAAAAATAGTAACACTTTAAAATAACTACACTTTTGTAGCCTTAATAAAGCATGAAAAAAGACTTAATTCATAACGAACTATTTATTAAGTGATTCAGGTTTAGTAACTACTTAAGTCTTTATTCATGCATTATTAAGGCTAATTAAGGTCATTATTATGAAGTGGTTTCAAAAAGACCTTAACCGTTGATGTGAAAATTACTCAAGTCAAGTTAAAATTAGAGTTTTTAATGTAGTTTGTGACGGTTTGAGGAACATTTCGTGAACAGAAATTGATCTTATCTTTAATTTATGATATCCCAGTATGAGCTTTATTCACAGACGGCAAGCGCTGAGAAAATGTTCCCCAAAAAAATTTCAAATGACAAACATTATCAGCAACATCTCGGGGCTGGACGTGGTCACGTGCGGCGGTTCGGGGGCGATTCCGTGGTGTCCAGAACAGAACTTGTGGCATCGCCTGGAATGTGTCGAGCAAAGTGAGAGCCACATTCCTGAGACAAACGCCTGAATATTCCCAGGCCCAGGCTTTGTCCCGGCGGCCGCGGCTGGTCTGTGGAGCGGGGGTCGAGGGCGCTCCTTTCATAGCGGGACCCCAGCTGACTCGGGTCAATGTGGTCACTCGCATTCTTTTCTCCATTCTTTTATTCTGAGGCCGCGTCAGTTACTCCCACTATTACTACTACTGTTCTTCTTCTACTGTGTCTTCATCTTCATCCCTCCCATCTTTCTCTCCCCCGCTTGCTCCCTTCTCCATCTTTCTCTCCTTCTCTCCCCCGCTTGCTCCCTTCTCCATCTTTCTCTCCTTCTCTCCCCCGCTTGCTCCCTTCTCCATCTTTCTCTCCTTCTCTCCCCCGCTTGCTCCCTTCTCCATCTTTCTCTCCTTCTCTCCTCACTC
This sequence comes from Eucyclogobius newberryi, assembly GCF_026437365.1. Lineage (NCBI taxonomy): Eukaryota > Metazoa > Chordata > Actinopteri > Gobiiformes > Gobiidae > Eucyclogobius > Eucyclogobius newberryi. Next base: position 13,073,534 of record NW_027315801.1, on the reverse strand, counting down.
TCCCTCTTAGCCCCCATTTACTCCCTTTAGCCATCATTCACTGTCTCTCTTTCCCTCCCACTTTTTCTTTCTCTCGCTCTACCCCTCTCCCTCCATCTTCTCTCTCTTTCCTCCACCTCTCTCCTTGCTCCCCTCTCTCTTTCTCTCGATCTTCCCTTTGCCCTCTCCTCTGACACTTCTCACTTCCATTCACCCTCCTCTTTCTCTCTCCTATTTTCTGTCTTCTTTTATCTTCTCCTCTTTTTCCCTTTACACCTGTCTCTCTCTTCTATCTTGATCTCCCTCTCTTTTCTTACCCTCTTCCTCCTTCTCTCACTCCCTCTCTCTCCCTGCTCTCTCTCATCTCTCTCCCTCACTCTCTTCTCCCTTCCCTCTTTTTCTCCCACCCCTCTCTCTCTCTCCTCCTTTTACTCCTTCACATCCCACTCTTTCTTTGGTTTCCTTCTCTCTCTATTGTCTCTCCCTTCTTTCTAAGATTTATTCACACTCCCCCTCTCTCTTTCTCTCTCTCTATCTTTGTCTACCGCACTCTCCCCTTCTCGCTCTCTTTATCCACATCACATTTATCCCTCTCCTGATTTTCCCTCTTACTCCCTTCATCCACATCTCTCTTTCTTTCTCCCCCTCTCTCTCCTCTCTTACTTTATTTTACTCGCTCCCTGCTCCCCTCTCTCTTCCTCACTCTCTCCCTCGCTTCCCTTTTTCCTTCTCTTTACTTTCTCTTTCTTTCTGCCACCGTTCTCTCTCTTCATATCCCTCTCTTTCTCTGTCCCTCTCCTCCTTTCTCTCCCCTCTTTTCATCTCTCTCCTTTTCTTACCCTTCTTCTCTTTCTTACCCCGCTTCTCTCCCTCTCCCTCTCTCCCTCCCTCTCCCCCTCTCTCCCTCTCTCCCTCCCCCTCTCCCTCTCTCCCTCGCTCTCTCCCTCACTCTCTCCCTCCCCTCTCCCTCCCTCTCCCCCTCTTCCTCTATCCCTCGCTCCCTCTCCTCTCTCCCTCTCTCCCTCTCTCCCTCCCTCCCTCTCCCTATCTCCCTCCCTCTCTCCCTCTCTCCCTCCCTCTCCCCTTCTCCCTCTCCTCTCTCCCTCCCTCACTCTCTCCCTCCCCTCTCCCTCCCTCTCCCCCTCTCCCCCTCTTCCTCTATCCCTCGCTCCCTCTCCTCCCCTCTCCCTCCCTCCCTCTCTCCCGCTCTCCCTCCCTCCCTCTCCCTATCTCCCTTCCTCTCTCTCCCTCTCCCTCCCTCTCTCCCTCTCTCCCTCTCTCCCTCTCTCCCTCCCCCTCTCTCTCACCCTCTCTCCCTCCCCTCTCCCTCCCTCCCCCTCTCCCTCCCTCTCACCCTCTCTCCCTCCCCTCTCCCTCCCTCCCCCTCTCCCTCCCTCTCTCCCTCTCTCTCTCCCTCCCTCCCTCCCGCTCTCCCTCCCTCTCACCCTCTCTCCCTCCCTCTCTCCCTCCCTCTCTCCATCCCTCCTTCCCCTCTCCCTCCCCCTCTCCCTCCCTCTCACCCTCTCTCCCTCTCTCCCTCCCCTCTCCCTCCCTCCCCCTCTCCCTCCCTCTCTCCTTCTCTCCCTCCCTCTCTCCCTCTCTCCCTCCCCTCTCCCTCCCTCCCCCTCTCCCTCCCTCTCTCCCTCCCTCCCTCTCTCTCCCTCCCTCTCTCCCTCCCTCCCTCTCTCCCTCCCTCTCTCCCTCCCTCTCTCTCCCTCCCTCCCTCCCTCTCTCTCTCCCTCTCTCCCTCCCTCTCTCCCTCTCTTCCTCTCTCTCTCTCCCTCTCCACATACCTCCTGCTTGAGTCACTTCTTTTCACACAAGTGTTAAAGGACCGATATTGCTGAGTCTCTGAAGTGTGATGTAGGAGAATCTTTCAATCAAATATGGTGAAATACTTTATTCAAATTCTTAAATAAGTCAAAGTGGTTTGACTTATTCAAGAAAAAGTCAAGCCAAAGTCATCAAAAAATTATTCGAGTAAAAGCGAGTAAAAGTAAATGACATGGCCCCATCCTACCTCAAAGATGCTATAGAACCATATCATCCAAACAGAGCTCTTCGCTCTCAGAATGCCGGCCTTCTGGTGGTGCCAAGAGTCTCTAAAAGTACTGTAGGAGGTAGAGCGTTTAGCTACCAAGCTCCTGTGTTATGGAATCAGCTCCTGACCCATGTTAAATATGCTGACACAGTCTCTTCATTTAAGTCCAGGCTTAAAACGTTCCTCTTCGAAATCGCTTATGGTCAGAGTAGTTAGGAACAGAAACATAAACCCACAGCTTTAGCTACGCTGCCCAAGGAGTAACTATGCTGGGGGAAGTATGACAGCTTGAGCACTATCCTCTTCTTCTTCTGACTACTTATGCTATCAAACAATATTTATTTTTTGATTCCACTTGCAAACTGTTCACCGCCTTCTTTTCTTTCTCTCACTCCTGAGGACCTGTGGACCCAGATGCCCCTCCCCTGGTGAAGTGGTCCCTGCCCTGTGTGGACGGTCCCTCATCTGCCTGAGGAGTGGGTCCAGCTCGCCCCCGACGGTCCCTCATCTGCCTGAAGAGTGGGTCCAGCTCGCCCCCGACGGTCCCTCATCTGCCTGAAGAGTGGGTCCAGCTCGCCCCCGACGGTCCCTCATCTGCCTGAAGAGTGGGTCCAGCTCGACTCAGTCGGTCCCTCATCTGCCTGAAGAGTGGGTCCAGCTCGCCTCAGTCGGTCCCTCATCTGCCTGAAGAGTGGGTCCAGTTCGCCTCAGTCGGTCCCTCATCTGCCTGAAGAGTGGGTCCAGCTCGCCTCAGTCGGTCCCTCATCTGCCTGAAGAGTGGGTCCAGCTCCAGTCTCCTCGTGTCCGTCTGTCCGTCTGTGAGAGTCGGATCTCTCCTTCACTGGAACTCCTCCAGGTTTCTACGCTTTTTTCCCAAAGAGGTTTTTTTTTGTAGTTTTTCCTGGCTGAGAAGGAGAGTCTAAGGACAGAGGACCCTGGGACATCGTCCCTCGCCACCACAGACATTGTCTGACTCCATCGCCACCACAGACATTGTTGATTCATTTCTCCCTGTGGCCCTCAGAGGCAACTGTTGTTGTGATTTTGGACCTTACAAAAATAAATTGATTTGATTTGATTTGAAGCGTCTTGTGAAAAACTTTAAAATATAAATGATTTTGTTATAATAAAATCATACAGACAAAGAATACATCTGCATTAAAGGTGCACTGTGTAACCTTTCTGGTGGACCGCCACCTGCTTGTTTCCATGGAGATGTTGTTGCTTTGCCTGTTGTGTTTCACAGTTTGGCAGTACAATTAATTAATTTAATTATTTACTGTGTTTTTATTGCCAATTTAATTTGGCCAATTTAAAGATCTGACTTTTCTTAAATAAAAATATGTAGTGTTAGCATTTCTTCTTAGATGTTTTTTTTAGGAAAAGTTACTGAAGTGAATGTATTTCAGTGAATGACCTCTTGACCTAAGGCTGGGCAGGTAATTAGTGAATGAAGGGTTGTTTAGCAGGAAAACAAGGAGTTTAGGGCCATAAACCCATTAGAGTTATCTTATCTTATTAGACTTAGTTGTAAAATAAAGCCTCAGTGAGACTTTGTAGAAGTGGATCATTTTACATAAAAAGATGAAGAACACGTTCATTAAACATTGACCATTTAAACAGGCTCTGTTATTTACACACAATAGTAAAAATATAAAGTGTATTTGTACTTTTTCATTCTGTTCGCTCTGCACGTCTGTGTACTCATGATCCAATCAGAATCTTGTGGTGAAACAGTCTAGACCAATGACACGCAATTTCTCAAGTGTTTCTTACATCATAAATAACTCATGATAAGTGCTTTACGTCTACACACAAGTACTATAAAGTCACACTGTAACTTTCCTGCCAACTGCCTGTTTCCACGACGATGTTATGGCTTTGTCTAGAATGCCATTAAACTCACCTCGCATTGATTAAATTTCATGTGTTTTTATTGCTCCAAAAAATACCTTGAAAAAACTGTATTCCTATGAATAAGGCCATTTCTCCACAGATCTGACTCACTTTCTTGCACTTTTAGCCTGTGCTGTCATTCCCCGGCAAGAAACCACAAAAATGCCCGCTAATATCACCAGAAATGATCTTACCGTAGTTTGAAATGCAGCAATGTTTTTACAGGAACTTATCCGATTTTTTTCAAATTTTAAGGCATGTTACTGCATATTTTGTTGAATTTGTGGTAAATTACAAAATAGACATTTTGCTGTAGTGACTGAGGATGTTTCTCAACACTCAAGAACAGAACTATTTATGATACAAATACTTGTAATGTAATGCAAATAATAACTATTTAATTAAAAGTTAAAGAATAAGTTTATTTATTTATTTTTATCATAACTGCTGCATTTTTTTAAATACAAAAAATACATTAAAATACAAAAGAATACAAAAAATACAAAAAAATCAAAAATACACAAATGCACAAATTCATAAATAAAAATAAAGATAGAAAAAATAAACAAAAAATAAAGAAAAATAAAGAGAAATTAAATTCAAATTAAGATAATAAAGCAGATAAATGGTGTTGTCGCCATGGAGACTCCAGAAAAGTTGCAGAGTGCACCTTTAATAGCTCAACTCAAAATGCATTCATTCAAGACAGTAAAGTCAAGAGGATGTTGGCTATAAAAGGACGTGGGCGGTGCGTTTTGGTGGTGTTTGACATCCGGGTACAGGAGGAGGAGAGTGGGCTTTGAGAAAGACGCAGGATGTGGCAGACGAACGGAAATCCACCATTTAGATAAGACACGGGACATGCGTGTGTGCACAGGGGCCCGTCACGTGAACACATGCTTATCTGTACGTGTGAGCTGTAGTGATCAGACAGAAAAATATTGTGGCTCCAACTAACCATTCTTTTTGCTCATCAGTTATTCTTCCAGTTAGTTCCAGCCTGTGAATATGACTTCTGCTCAAAAACACTAGTCGTGAAACTTCTTCTCTCAACACAAAGGCATGTTTAAATGTGTTTGAACCAGGTAATGAATATTCTACTAACTTAATCAAGCAACAGATTCTAGCTCCGCCTCCTGTCATCTTTCTTTCAGCTTTAAATTCAAGAACAATTTGCATAAAACATAAAGTGGTGCTCATTGTAACTCTTCTTCAAGATTAGTCACCCCTTATATCCCCTATATAAGCGTCACGAGTCAAGCCGTTACCATGGCAACCAGAACACAAAACTATCTAGCACTGACCAAGGGAGGAAATGGGAAAAAACAAAAAACCTTTCTAATTTCTGCCGAATTAACGAGCAAAGCACAAAACGCTGTTAATCTGATAAAAGTTTGATTTAGTCATAAATTATATATTGACCAATGAGCTCATTCCTTTCACATGTGTCACAGAGATAAACGAATGTGATTGGGCGATTCTGTTTTCAGTTTGACCGCTGTACAGCATTAAAACTTACCTGCAAAAAACGTACATTTACATCTGAGACGAGAAAAGTACACACAGTTTTTAAATTTGTAGTGAATCCTGACAATACTGTGACAAAGTTTCCAGTACAGTTAGACAGCCTGGACTTCCAGCCACGAAATAAAATGTCGTAAGCAATTTTTTATCATATTTCCTCGTGGTGTGGATAAATCATTTGTCCTGCAACGTATCAATCATAAAACGCACCTATCGCTCACCTGCAGCCGCGTCAGGCTCGTCCTCACGTTTCCGCGTGCCTAAGCGCATGGATCTATCATAATATAGTTCCCTCAGTGTACGGGGCAAAATGAAGACGGAGAAAGACGCAGAAGTGGACAGAAATCTACGGGAGACGAGCGATGCGATGCGCTCCGTTGCGCTAATAAACAAACGCACGTGTGTGTTGTATCAGTCCGCACGGGGGAGTGCGCATGCGCACTTCCGCCTGCGTTCTCAAATCGCCGAAAAATCGTCCATACCGCCTTTAAGTTGACTTCTTGCGCTTGACACAACCACAACGGGAGAGAACGAGCCTCAGAGAAGAAGAAAGAGCATGAGAGATATCGGAGGAGAGACCAGAGCGATAAAAACTCACAAACACACAAGCGAGGCAGCACACACACACAAACACACACACACACACACACAAACACACACACACACACACACACAAACACACACACACACACACAAACACACACACACACACACGCATAAACACACAAACACACACACACAAACACACACACACACACACACACACACACGCATAAACACACAAACACACACACACAAACACACAAACACACACACAAACACACACACACACACATAAACACACACACACAAACACACACACACACATAAACACACAAACACACACACACACAAACACACACACAAACACACACACACACAGAGGACACCTGCCCGAGGACAGCTGAGACACTGCTGCGGGGTCAAAGGTCACAGAGTCAAACTGAGTGTTGAATGTGTCTGAAAATGGACACAATGTACAGGGAAAACATGAAAATACAGTAGTTTACACAGCCACATTTGCTCATGCCGTCCAATAATGATAATAATAATAATAATATAATAACAATAATAATAGGCACGCTTGACAAATTAGAGCTAAAATGTTTTGTTAAATGCTCTTTGCGTTTGTTTTGCATCTTGGATTTGTATGACAGAACGATTATACTAAGCGTGTTGTTCATAAAGCTTCAACTCAAACATTCTAAATTGATCAGGATTTTTTTTTTTATACCAATGACCAAAACAATAACACAGATGACTTCCACATTATTATTTTTCATCAATTATTTTAGAGCCCGTCGTACAAAGAATACATGTGTATCGGAGTTTCAAATCAAATCCATGCAACTTGATTGTATTATAAGTAGAATAATACAGTGACCAAAAGGGAAATAGATAAATAGTTCAATAAATACAGATAAATAAATGCCTGCCTTTTAATGCACACTCCCTCGTGTCTTTACAGTCCTGAGCGACACTTCTGCTTCTTCTTTCCCACACACATGTACGTGACAGCTGCAGACTTCATCCCGCTGCTCTCAAGTGTTACACGCTGTTTAGCAAAAGCACAGGAACCCGACAGCTGCGCCACCATCTCTCACATCTTTAAAATCCTGCAAACTACTCACTCCCATCTAGACTTTGTCCTTTTAAAGACGGGCTTTTGGATTTGAGAATCAGAGGTCAATTTACTTCAACAGGAAGACGTTCGTTGGGTGAAGCAGCCAAAAATAGTTCTCAAGTTTCTCAATGAAATAAGGTTATTTGAGTAGAAATACAAAGTGTAAGAAGGATTAAAAAGTGTTTGGGGAAACTACTTCAAGAAAGAGTAACTGTCTGGACGTAACATCTTATTTATAAGAGGAAGATTAGTTTGTTTAAGGATAAGACCTTAAACAAAGCACAAAATCTGGTGATAGACACAAAAATGAGAAAAACTAAATCATATTTGAAGGAGCAACAAACACGAATGTTCAAGTAGTATAATATTATCAACACTTAGATTTACTCTGAGTGAGAAGATGAAGTATGTCAAATATATAAATATAATCACTTATGAAGGAGGAAAAGCCGTGTTTTATATGTTTCATGAAAAAGCTCGTTTTTCTGGAGCTGGAAAGTCCCATCTTCCCTGGAAACAGAAAGTTAAAACCACAATTGTGAACATACTTCATGGAGTTGGCTGTGTTTCATGGCATTCTGTGGAATATTACAGCTAAAGGAACAACATTTCCATGGAATCAAGGATGCTCCTCCCGTACAAGTCAGGTTTATGGAGATGCGAGCTCGCTCACAATAATGACGCATGTTTTTTATGTTTTTAAGTGTAACATCCAACATGAAAAACATGCTATAATAATGAGCATGTTTATGATGATGATAATGTACCTGAGTAACATGTCTGGTTTGGCTGAAGCGAGTTTAAGCGTTGAAATTATTAAACTAAATATATTGTAGTTCAGTCAATTTCAATATATAATATTTGTAAATGTCACAGTAGATAAAATAATACAAATAGTAATTTCGAGAGCTACCAATACAAGTTGCTGTGGAGCCGCAGGACTATAATAAAATAAATCCACGGTCTGCAAAACCAAAGAATGAAACAAAAAGTACCTGAAATCACACATTTTCCTTTTTTATTCATTCCCAAGGTACATTTTCTTTGGGAGTGTCCAGGGGAGACTGAACCCGTAATAAAACCTAAATGATGTAGACCTGGACTACACCAAGTCTACATCAGGACGGGACAGGACCCAAACCAGGACCGGATCAATGTCACTTACGTTTGCATTAGAGCAACAGTCCTGTCCCACCGACAGCGGTTCGGATCAGGCTGTGGGCAAATATTTGAGAACAAACCGCCTCCAGCGCACACGACGTCTCAGTGGGTTTTATGATGTTTGAGGACGTTAAAGGTGATAAGCAGCAGCTGCCACTTCACCAAATACACTCCAGGCTCCAGAGTGTCACCTAATACTCTGATGAATGACATCTGAGGTGATGGAGGTGACTTTATTAGACCTTCTGACCCCAAAAACTCAACTGACGAGGACAGTTTGTGCTTCAGCTTTGGGTTTAGAGGAACCATCTTTCTTACAATAAACTGGCAGATCACAAATTTTAGGGAATGAAAAAAACAAAAAACACCTTGACAAAGATGCATTCTTATAAGTGAGCTAGCATCTCCACAGACCTGACTTGTAACACGGTGATGTACTATATACACCCTTTAAAACACTCATTAATTCAACACATTCATTCAGTTCAACATTCTGTACTGGAGGCAAAACAGAGCAAACCATGCAATCATTATTAAGGATATTAATTGTACGCAACAAAAAATAAGCAACTATTATGAATTTCCATGTTATAAATTAGTTAATTTACTTTTCTATTACAAAAGATGTAAAGTATACTAATTTTCCAAATTCACAATTGTATTTGAGCGTCACAAAAAGTTTTCACGGCGTCAATATTTCTATCCAATTTGTCCAGTAAAACCTAAGAATTTTAATTGTTTAAAGTGTCAAAGAATGGAGCTTTAAAGATACATCTTCTGTGCCCTCTGGAGGCTCATGCGGGTGCTATGTGCTCTGTGTTCTGTGCTCTGTGTTCTCTGCCCTCTGGAGGCTCATGCAGGTGCTCTGTCTTCTGTGTTCTCTGCCCTCTGGAGGCTCATGCGTGTGCTCTGTGCTCTGTGTTCTGTGCCCTCTGGAGGCTCATGCGGAGGCTCTGTGCTTTGTGTTCTGTGCCCTCTGGAGGCTCATGCGGAGGCTCTGTGCTCTGTGTTCTGTGCCCTCTGGAGGCTCATGCGGGTGCTCTGTGCTCTGTGCCCTCTGGAGGCTCATGCGGGTGCTCTGTGCTCTGTGTTCTGTGCCCTCTGGAGGCTCATGCGGGTGCTCTGTGCTCCGTGTTCTGTGCCCTCTGGAGGCTCATGCGGGTGCTCTGTGCTTTGTGTGTTCTCTGCCCTCTGGAGGCTCATGCGCGTGCTCTGTCTTCTGTGTTCTGTGCCCTCTGGAGGCTCATGCGGGTGCTCTGTGCTTTGTGTGTTCTCTGCCCTCTGGAGGCTCATGCGCGTGCTCTGTCTTCTGTGTTCTGTGCCCTCTGGAGGCTCATGCGGGTGCTCTGTGCTTTGTGTGTTCTCTGCCCTCTGGAGGCTCATGCGCGTGCTCTGTCTTCTGTGTTCTGTGCCCTCTGGAGGCTCATGCGGGTGCTCTGTGCTTGTGCTCTCTGCCCCGTGCAGTCACTCTTACATAAACCGCAGCTGTGATGAGTCCGGCAGCACAATGGCAGGAAGTGTCATGTGCTCATATCTTTGAACCACCTCGCTCTGACAAATATACCCAGAATCCTCCAGTGTTCCGCTCTCAAACCGTCAAGTCCAAACACTTTCACTTTGAAAAACAGCATTTTATAAACAGTGTTCTCTCCAAGTAATTTCTTTAATTTTGACAATTTGAAGTTGCATTTATTCTTTCATTAATTTCTTGTTACTTTTACAGCTAACTAGCTACTAATTTGCATATATGAAGTGGTTAATTTTGTGTAATCTATTATTTATTCATCTATTATGTCTTATTCTGTCTGACCTTATTTTGCTATTAATTATTTTAGTTTTCTTCTAAATAAACTCCTAATTACTGCTTATTAGTGCGATGTTAGGACATTTTTATACATAAATTAGTGTAAAGTAGTAATAGCCCTTAACACTTGTATTACCTAAGGATCATAATTCATGTTGAAAAACGTCATAAGCAGTAATAAGGTGTTTTTCACAGGAAAGTGTCTAATTAGCTGCAGAATAAATATAATGTATATGTATAATATATGTAGATTAAATGCAAATGAACCTCAGTGGATGGAAACAAGCTTTGGCTGAATCTGGTGTAAAGAGTTTCTTCTTTGAAAACATTCGTCTTCTGAACCCGGTTTTGAACAAATAACAAACTAAACTGTAAGTATACAGTATAGTTAGATGTTAAGCCCTTTTGTCCTAAAACAACTGACCAAAATGAACCTAAATTCATGTCTGGACTCGATGTGAAGCTGAGACTCTGAAGTCTGATTCACTTTCTACTTTTCTGCTATTTATGCTCCATCTGTGTCAGTTCCTTCTAAGTCATTTCTAAATACAGTTTGACAGTTTCAGCTTAATTCATTTAATTTGCCTTTAGGTTGAAAGCTTCAAATATAATGAACATAGTAACCGTGTAACATAGACCAAAGTGAAAACATTTAGGTGTTTTCATTGCCCTAAAACAAATGATAGTTTACTCAAAGTTAAGCATTTATCTCTTAATTCTTTGGAATATGACATTGACAATAAAGATTCACACCAGAGACAAGGCATTTTAAAAGTCCAAAGTATCATTTGTACAGTTTAGTTTGCTTTTCCACACTTGAAACACTATGAAAGCAACATTTTGGAAGTATAAGTTCCTCGTGGTCAGTCACAGCAGAGATGAAGCGGAGAAGCTTGTGACGGAGAAGATGCGTTTGAGGAAACCTGCTCGAAGGAGGAAGTCCACTCACCGGAAGAGGATGGAGCCAGAGCAGAGACCAGACGTCAACGCTCCGCTCTCTGGAAACTCCAGTTTGAAACTGTCAAACGTTTATGACAACAGTTTATGTTCATGTGTTTCAACCTGACAAAGAATAGGGAGAGTTTATCACAATTCAAAACGACAAACTTTAAGAATATGAAGTGGTATATTAGTATATTGATGTTACGACCACCTGGCTCAACGGCAGCCAAACAAAGAGGGGAGTCCACACAGCATTTACAATAATTAATTATAATAAATAATCAGGCCCTGACAAAAGAAACTAAGTATCAGTGTAGATGGCAACTTACTAAGTGTAGTGTGATATGTATCGATGCAATGAAAATGTGCAAAAATAAACAGAAGTAAAACTGCTGCCACAAAGCACAGCAACCAGTCTTGGGGCGCGGCGCAAGAGAGGGAGACTGCTCCCACCAGCCTCCCTTATATCCAGGCTGGCTCCATTCAGGCCAAACGATCCTCAGGTGTGTTAGGGACCTGCAGTGGAGAGAAACACCTGGCAACCAGGAGAGGGTGCCGACTCCCACTGCTCAGGGAGCTGACACCCCTACAGAACCCCTAGGTTCGTAACACCCCTTCCCATAAGACAGAGGCCACTTAAAGAGGCCTCTGCAAAAATACCAAACTCAAAGCAAAATTACTGGATACTATTGGTTTACCAATTAAACACAATTTGAATAACAAAAACCCCTTTAATTACTGTAATTGTAAAGAAATTAATAAATAGGGAAACTACTTAAGCTAAGCTGGGTGGATGGCCCACCAATGCCCACTTGGGCCTCTGGTAGTCATCCAGTAGTTGTTAAATCTGTTGTGAACCCTGGGCACCATCCCAAACCACCTTGTCCAGCAACTCCTGGTACCTGGAGAGCAAATTAAGGAAACAAGAGATTAGGATGGGCCAGGGAAGCACTTGCAGGAAATGAACAGCTCACCCAGATGCCTCTGGGGCACGTGATAACGCATCAGCGATGACATTATCCACACCGCGTATGTGCCTGATGCACAAGTTGTAGGGCTGTAAGAAGAGTGTCCACCGCATCAGACGCTGGCTGGGACTATGCAGTGAATGGAGGAAGGTTAGGGGATTGTGGTCCGAATACACGACTACTTGATGGACCCCACCTCCCACATAGACATCAAAATGTTCCAGAGCCCACACTAGTGCCAATGCCTCTTTTTCTATTGTAGAATAGTTCAGTTGGTGTCGGTTGAACTTTTTAGAGAAGAACCCGACTGGCCTATCTACCCCCTTACTATCTGTCTGCATTAGGACACCCCCAGCCCCAACCTGGCTAGCATCCACCTGCAACTGAAACGGTTGATCCAGCCGAGGTGCGGACAGCACAGGAGCTGTGCTCAAAAGCAACTTCACTTGGTCAAAAGCCTGCTGACAGACGGGGGACCAGTCAAACTTGGCCTTCTGCTGTAACAGGCCGGTCAGTGGAGCAACCACTGTGGAGAAGTTGGGACAGAAGCTTCTATAATAGCCAACCATCCCCAAGAAACGTCTAAGTTCAGTTTTAGAGACGGGTGGTGGAAACTGATCAATTGCACGGACCTTGGCCCTAACTGGCTTGACCTGTCCTTGGCCCACTACCTTCCCCAAGTAGGTGACGGTTGCTCTTGCAAATTCACATTTTGCTAAATTTACTGTAAGGTTAGCAGTCTGGAGACGTAAAAACAGCATGGATCCGATTCATGTGCTGCTCCCAAGTATCGCTGTAAACAACTACGTCATCTAGGTAAACAGCCACGCCCTCCAGACCTGCAACCACCCCATTCATGAGGCGCTGGAAGGTCGCGGGTGCATTTCGAAGCCCAAAACTCATGACTTTGTAAGAGTATAACCAAGATGGTGTGATGAAGGCTTAAATCTCCCGGGCACGGGGAGTCAGTGGGACCTGCCAGTAGCCTTTAAGGAGATCGAATTTACACAAACCTGGCGGACCCCACTGCATCCACGCAATCCTCCATCCTGGGTAGGGGAAATGAATCAGGCTTAGTCATGTCATTTACTTTTCTGTAGTTGGTACAAAACCGGTCAGTCATGTCTGGTTTTCCAACCAAGATACACAGAGGCCCAACTGGAAGGCACCGCCAGTCCATCATCTATCAAATACTGAACCTCAGAGTCCATGTGGCGGCACTTCTCCAGTGGTACCCGATAGAACCGCTGGCGAATCGGCTTTGCCTCCCCAACATCAATGTCATGCTGTATTAGAGAGGTACAGGTAGGAGTATCAGAAAACAAGGATGAGAAAGCAGCTAACAGCTCTGACAACTCCCTGCCTTGTTCCTCTGACAAATGGCCAACTACACCACTTAAGTCTTCAAGCGTCTCAGAGTTCTTAAGCAGAGGACGCAGCACCCCATCCCCAGGCCCTCTCACATCTTCCTTGTCTACTATCCCTGCTTGAACTGTTGGAAGCATGCGAGTTACAGTGGTGAACAAAGCCGGTTTAACCTCTGTAGCTATATCTGCTCCTGCTATAGGTATGCGGGCATAGTATGCTTTTAGCAAGTTCACGTGGCACAGTTGTGTTGACCTCCTATGATCAGGAGTAGCTATCAGATAATTCTGATCAGAAACCTGGCGGACCACTGAATATGGTCCTGTGAACTTTGCCTGGAATGGTGAACCTGGTATAGGCAATAATGCCACCACCTGGTCTCCAGGACAAAACACTCGAGGCTCAGCTCTGCAGTAATAATGGTGCTTCATCTTCCCTTGGACAGCTGTCAGATGGTCACCCACCATCTTTACCGCCAGGTGTAACCTATAATGAAACCCATTGACATGGTCAATCAGATTAACTGGTGGTTCTTCAGCTTTCAGATCATCCTGAAGGACAGCCAAGGGTACCCTCACAGTGTGTGCGAACACCAATTCACTAGGGCTAAACCCAGTGCTCTCCTGCACAACCTCCCTGGCGGCCAACATGAGCCAGGGTAGACCTTCCTCCCAGTCCCGTTTTAGCTCGGTACAGTATGAGCGCAGCAGCGACTTCAGGGTTTGATGGAACCTTTCCAGTGCTCCCTGGCTCTGCGCATGATACGCACTAGCTTTGTTGTGTCGAACCTTTAGCTGACGCAAGACCTCCGCAAACATACGTGAGGTGAAGTTGGAGCCTTGATCACTCTGTATAACCCGAGGAATACAGAAATAGGATATGAACTGGGACAATACCTTCACAATGGATCGGGTGCTGATGGAGCGAAGAGGATATACAGCTGGGTAACGAGTGGTCTGACACATTACTGTCAACAGGTAGGTGCTCCCTGCCTTGGATGGAGGGAGAGGTCCAACACAGTCTATGATCAGATGTTCGAATGGCTTACTCACTGCAGGGATGGGATAGAGAGGTGCAGGTTTGATAGTCTGGTTAGGCTTGCCAGTCAACTGACAAGTATGACAAGTTGACAAACCTAGCAACATCCTCTCATCCCTGGCCAGAAAAACGCACTTTGTCACAGGTCTTCTTAACCCCCATATGTCCCGCTACATTACCGTGAGCTGTCCCCAATACCACTTCCCTGAACTTAGCAGGAACGACAATCTGAAAAAGTGGGTCATTTACATCACCGTCATCACGAGGCAACCACTTGCGAACTAGCACATTGTCTGATAGAAAGTACCCACTGGCTATACTTTCCATCTCTTTGGATTTAACCTGACTGAACAGTTCCTTCAGCTCAGGATCCTCCTGCTGGGCTACAATCAGCTCACTTTTGGACAGAGGAGGTAGAGCAGGAAGTTGAACCTCAGTATACCCCTTTGTCACCCCCTTCAGGATCTGTCCCACTCAGAGAGCGTCACTGCACAGGCTGTAAAAACCTCTGGAAACTCCTGGCTACTGTCTGGATCGGCAGAAATAGTTGGTCCTATGGTCACCACAGGAGGTGGAGGAATGTTCTCCCACACCCACCCCCCTGCCAGATCATTTCCTAAAACTACAGACACACCTTTTACTGGCATCACAGATTAAGCCTATGGCTACTGTACCCTTCACCAGATCAGAGTCAAGTTCAATTTTATTTAAGGGCACCAGCCAAGTATGCATCCCCATATCTCTGATCAATACTCCTCCCCAGAGAAATCCAACACAGTCTAGGATGAAGGATGCTGAGCCCCCTGTGTCACGCAGCATCTCTACAGGTACTTTCTGTGGGCTACTCACTAAGGACAAACCCTGCTGTAATAAACTGACTAATCAGGATGAACCATATCTGCTCGCAGCAGATCACCCTGTGAGGTACTAGGGGGTTCCTTACTCATAGGACTTGACGGAGCGGTGGTCAACATGGTCTGTTGTATAGGGCAACCCTTTTCAGGGCTGACTATCCCCTGTCCCTCACTAACCTGAACTGTAAGAGCTTGAGGTTTGATAGGACTCCCATATACCCTCCTATACTTTTTCCCTTTCAGAACAGGACAGTCCTGCGTCCAATGACCTTTAGCCAAGCAATAGTGGCACGTAGAGTTAGAATCTACCTTTCCGGGGCCAACCTGGTCAGGTTTTGGAGAAGGAGCAGAGAATCTAGCGCTAGGAAACTTCCCGCAGTTAATCTGGTAACCTCCGCCCTGATTATATCTGTGGCTGTGGCTGACCTCCCCCATTACGTCCACGCGACTCAGTTGCCTGACTCTACGCAACACAAACTCATCTGCCCACCTAGCAGCCTCAAGGAGGGTTTTTGGCTTACGTTCGTTGAGACGATCCACAAGCCGCTCAGGGATGATAATCTTGAATTGTTCAAGTAATATAACCTCACACATCATCCAGAGTCTTAACCTCTGCTGCCTCTCGCCAACGTTTAAACTGGCTTATCAGCTCCCTTGCAACCTCAGCGTCTGCTTCTCTGACTTTCTCCAAGTCCTGAAGCGCGACCGGTATGCCTCAGCACACAGCTCATAAGCCAAGAGTATTGCAGACTTGACTGGCATAGACTTTCCTATCTGCAGGTGTGAGGGCTAAAGCATCTTGAGCTTTAGGTGGTAAGACACTTTGTATCAGTGAAGTACGGTCTGCGTCACCCCACCCTCTCTCTTCTGCTATACTTTCAAATAATGAAAACACATCAGGATCCTTCTCATTAAACTTGGGTAACAGTCGGACCATGTCACCTATCCTGTCTGCATACTCTATCAGGACCACCTTCATTACGGACTTGGGCCTGGCGCATCTTCTAACTCCAGTTGCACATCCCCGTCCCTCTGGCGCTGTTGGGCTTGCTCATCCCCGTCCCTCTGGCGCTGTTGGGCTTGCTCATCCCCGTCCCTCTGGCGCTGTTGGGCTTGCTCATCCCCGTCCCTCTGGCGCTGTTGGGCTTGCTCATCCCCGTCCCTCTGGCGCTGTTGGGCTTGCTCATCCCCGTCCCTCTGGCGCTGTTGGGCTTGCTCATCCCCGTCCCTCTGGCGCTGTTGGGCTTGCTCATCCCCGTCCCTCTGGCGCTGTTGGGCTTGCTCATCCCCGTCCCTCTGGCGCTGTTGGGCTTGCTCATCCCCGTCCCTCTGGCGCTGTTGGGCTTGCTCATCCCCGTCCCTCTGGCGCTGTTGGGCTTGCTCATCCCCATCCCTCTGGCGCTGTTGGGCTTGCTCATCCCTGTCCCTCTGGCGCTGTTGGGCTTGCTCATCCCCGTCCCTCTGGCGCTGTTGGGCTTCAAACTCCAACTGCATTGCTAGCAGCTCATTTTGCTCAGCAAATGATAAACCTGTGCCACTTGTTATGCCACCAACTGTTTTTACAGGTGAAATAAGGAAAAACATTGCATCACCTTCCTCCAACACACCAGTGTCTTCTAGCCCCTTTAGTACTGCAATAACCAACTCCTTTTTCTTAGTCCGACCAGGCACAACATCAAGAGTCAACTTGAAGTGTTCAATTATCCGCCACAAGTCGTCAACTTTTAACTGTTGTAGCAACTCAGCTGATGGCGCCACAACAAAATCCTTAGAGAACCATTTTTATTTAAGGAAAAAGCCACTTAATACCAGCTACCACCTCTTTTAACAATAACCAGTAATCCCCTTCACAAGTATCCAAACCAAACCAAAACATTCAGTATCCCACTCAAGTCATTTAACAGGCCCGATTATCCACAACCAATTTAACAAGAACCCGTTATCAATTATAATACCTGACCCCAGAATGGTGAGTAGCGTAACAATTTCAAATGAAGCCTTGAAATGAGTTGCCCCGTATCTAGCTCAAGAAAAATCCCTAACCAACCAATAACTGTCTACAGTATGTTCATAGCAGCTTCACCATTCACCAGTACCCTATTGGCATGCTTCATGGATCCCCGGCTTACAACACACCAAACTTAAGGACTAGAAAACCATATTTAAGCGTTAAATCGCTTCTGCTCTCTCTATCACGGGGGTTCACGTAGCTCGTGGTATCTAAACCACCTGCTTCAATGAAAACAGACCAAAAAAAAGAATGCTACTCACCAACCAGCTGAGGATCACAATTGGTAACCAGGTAACACAAGAGGAAGGAAAGCTGCCACCAAACCGTCTCTCACCAGCTCTCCCTCGCCACAAGGAAAGACACCAAATGTTAATAAAGCAGGCCAACTCAATAACCAATACTTCAAACCAAAAATGCAATCAAGCAAACAAGCAATTAACCAATGCACTGTGTGTCTCCCCAACAATGTGAAACTACAAACGGGTATTGGCAAGGTACAAAAAAAAAAAAAACCTGCCGCGCTCCCGGACGAGCCCCCAATTTGTTACGACCACCTGGCTCAACGGCAGCCAAACAAAGAGGGGAGTCCACACAGCACTTACAATAAATAATATCTTTTATTATAAATAATCAGGCCCTGACAAAAGAAACTAAGTATCAGTGTAGATGGCAACTTACTAAGTGTAGTGTGATATGTATCGTTGCAATGAAAATGTGCAAAAATAAACAGAAGTAAAACTGTGCTGCCACAAAGCACAGCAACCAGTCTTGGGGCGCGGCGCAAGAGAGGGAGACTGCTCCCACCAGCCTCCCTTATATCCAGTCTGGCTCCATTCAGGCCAAACGATCCTCAGGTGTGTTAGGGGACCTGCAGTGGAGAGAAACACCTGGCAACCAGGAGAGGGTGCTGACTCCCACTGCTCAGGGAGCTGACACCCCTACAGAACCCCTAGGTTCGTAACAATTGGTATATTGGTATATTGGTATATTGATATATTGGTATATTGATATATTGGTATATTGGTATATTGGTATATTGGTATATTGATATATATTGATATATTGGTATATTATTTCTGGAGCACACTGACAGAAGCATGGAGGGCTCATAACTTCTCTGATCACTGTAATTATATTTCATTGTGTGTAATAAATGTAATTAAAAGTGCATTGTGTACTTTTGGAGGGTCTCCAGATATTCTGGAGCAATAGAATCCCATGTAATTGATTTTAAAACGTAAGGAATAAAGGAGAGTTAGAGCACTTTAGTCCCACATATGGTTATGATGGGACAATAAACAATAATATGGTTTACAGCAATCAAAAGGTGGAGGATTTTGTAAACTGTGATAATCGCAACAAAACAGGTAAATAGTAAAAAAATCTAATCTGATCTTTTTAAATACATTTAAATATATCAATATGAAACTTCTCCTGTCATTTATGCACATAAATGTAAAGGATATAATAGTTTTCAACAAGTCATATTTGGGAAATTTAAATATGAAAAATAGACAGAACCAGGTTTAAATCTCTTGATTAATTTTGTTAGCATTTGATACAAAAAGATTTACTGCAGTGATTTTTGATATATTATTTATAGTTTTTATGTAAACTCGATCTGACTGAAAGTTGGCTTAAAATGTTTAATTCAGCCTAATTTATTACAATACAAATTTTAATCATTCAATGTATTCTGTTAAAACCTTAAGTAGAGATAAGATATAAGATAAGATATAACACTGACAATGACGAGCCACTCTGTTCACTCTTGTTTATTGTATTTTTATTTAGTTATTTATTCATGTTATATGTGTGTGTGCTTGTGGGGTGTTTTACGAATGTATTCATGATCTTTCATTCATGTATTGTTTTTGTTTTGTGTTTTGTTAGGCCCGAGCCCCAGCAGGGCGGAGGGCCTATTGCTCCCGCAACGCTGCCGAAGGCAGCGTTGCAACTGTCTTACCAAACATGCGGGCGCAGCCCGCATGTTTGGTGCCCCGTCGCCCCTGGCAAGTACAGTGAACTAGCCCATGCCGAAGGCATGGATCATGCATACTTACTCCTGCTACGCCCATTCACAAATTGTTGACAACAGCAGCGCGAAGCGCTGCATTCCTCCAAAAACCCTCCTGGCATCGTCCCGTACGCGAGAATCCATGCCGCAGGCATGGGCCATGCTTGTTTCTGCTCAAATCAATGGAAGTCTATGGGGAGTGGGCGGGGCATCCCAACGAAATAGGGAGTGACGAGCGCGTAAGCGCTCGTAATGATGATTCCACCCCATGGCGGCATGGGGAAGGCTTAGAGCTTTCAAACGATGTATAATTTGTTGTTATAGAAAAAACGGCTATATTGTTTTTGCTAAAAATATTATTATTTTTATTTTTATTATTAGGCCCGAGCCCCAGCAGGGCGGAGGGCCTATTGCTCCCGCAACGCTGCCGAAGGCAGCGTTGCAACTGTCTTACCAAACATGCGGGCGCAGCCCGCATGTTTGGTGCCCCGTCGCCCCTGGCAAGTACAGTGAACTAGCCCATGCCGAAGGCATGGATCATGCATACTTACTCCTGCTATGACAGAAATAGTCAACAATTAGTGAATGGGCGTAGCCCATTCACTAATTGTTGACAACAGCAGCGCGAAGCGCTGCATTCCTTCAAAAACCCTCCTGGCATCGTCCTGTACGCGAGAATCCATGCCGCAGGCATGGGCCATGCTTGTATCTGCTCAAATCAATGGAAGTCTATGGGGAGTGGGCGGGGCATCCCGACGGAATAGGGAGTGACGAGCGCGTAAGCGCTCGTAATGATGATTCCACCCCATGGCGGCATCGGGAAGGCTTAGAGCTTTCAAACGATGTATAATTTGTTGTTATAGTGGAAACGGCTATATTGTTTTTGCTAAAAATATTATTATTTTTATTAGGCCCGAGCCCCAGCAGGGGGAGGGCCTATTGCTCCCGCAACGCTGCCGAAGGCAGCGTTGCAACTGTCTGACCAAACATGCGGGCGCAGCCCGCATGTTTGGTACCCCGTCGCCCCTGGCAAGTACAGTGAACTAGCCCATGCCGAAGGCATGGATCATGCATACTTACTCCTGCTATGACAGAAATAGTCAACAATTAGTGAATGGGCGTAGCCCATTCACTAATTGTTGACAACAGCAGCGCGAAGCGCTGCATTCCTCCAAAAACCCTCCTGGCATCGTCCCGTACGCGAGAATCCATGCCGCAGGCATGGGCCATGCTTGTATCTGCTCAAATCAATGGAAGTCTATGGGGAGTGGGCGGGGCATCCCGACGGAATAGGGAGTGACGAGCGCGTAAGCGCTCGTAATGATGATTCCACCCCATGGCGGCATCGGGAAGGCTTAGAGCTTTCAAACGATGTATCATTTGTTGTTATAGTAAAAACGGCTATATTGTTTTTGCTAAAAATATTATTATTATTATTATTATTAGGCCCGAGCCCCAGCAGGGCGGAGGGCCTATTGCTCCCGCAACGCTGCCGAAGGCAGCGTTGCAACTGTCTGCGCCCGCATGTTTGGTGCCCCGTCGCCCCTGGCAAGTACAGTGAACTAGCCCATGCCGAAGGCATGGATCATGCATACTTACTCCTGCTATGACAGAAATAGTCAACAATTTGTGAATGGGCGTAGCCCATTCACAAATTGTTGACAACAGCAGCGCGAAGCGCTGCATTCCTCCAAAAACCCTCCTGGCATCGTCCCGTACGCGAGAATCCATGCCGCAGGCATGGGCCATGCTTGTTTCTGCTCAAATCAATGGAAGTCTATGGGGAGTGGGCGGGGCATCCCGACGAAATAGGGAGTGACGAGCGCGTAAGCGCTCGTAATGATGATTCCACCCCATGGCGGCATGGGGAAGGCTTAGAGCTTTCAAACGATGTATAATTTGTTGTTATAGAAAAAACGGCTATATTGTTTTTGCTAAAAATATTATTATTATTATTATTATTATTATTTTTCTTGTTCTTCTTCAGCGCTTTGATCTCTAATTTGACCCCCTGAACATGCTCAAAAACTCACCAAACTTTGCCCAAAATTCAGAATCGGCGAAAAATTTTATTTTTTCTGGGCCATTTTTTTTTTCGTTAAAAAATGGCGCGACAGCGCCACCGACAAAAGTCAAAATACATTGCGCCTATGGGAGACGCCCCGAGGTCAACTTTGGCGTAAAGCTACGAAATTCGGGACACGCATTCCTCTCGTGAGGATAAACAAAAAAAATCATTGTGGCCACGCCCCCAAACTTACCCTATGGCTGCCATCTTCCTTTGAAAATGAAAACAAGCTGAGTTAGCCATTTTGTTTACGTCAAACTTTGACGAACTCCTCCTAGGGCGTTTTGCCCACCGACTTCAAAATCGGCGTACGTCCTCTGGACAAGTGGGGCATCTAAAGTTATTCAATTTTTTGAGATACCTTTTACGGTCTGTGTGCGGCGCAGCCGCAAAGTTGGACAACTTATTTTGGAATATTGCAGGTCTAAAAATTGCTCCCATTTGATCAAAACCAGTCCGATTAGGACCAAATTTGAATCAGTTGTTAAACTTTCTAGTTTGGACCAGTTTAGGCTGACAAAATTGAAATGGCAGTGATAGCGCCCCCTACAGAGTGACCTTTAAATTAACATTGAAGGTCAAAAATTAGTTTTACCAAAATTGTCTAAACTTTACCCAAAATTCTATTTTGTCGTCCCGATCACAAAAGCCAATCACAAAAATGCCTAATTTTTTACGGCGTTGTCGTAGCGATGACAGAAACCTCCCATGTTATCCCTATGGGAAAACCACCAAATCTCTCAAATTACCACATTTTTATGTTTTACACTTTAACGAAGTCCTCCTAGTGCGTTTTGCCCACCAACCTCAAAATCGGTGTACGTCCTCTAGACAAGTGGTGCATCTAAAGTTATCCAAATTTTAAGGATAACTTTTACGGTCTCTGTGCGACGGAGCCGCAAACGTTTCCCAGAATTCTGACTATTTGGCCTTCAGAGTGGCCTATAAACAATAGAGTTTTTCCAAATGACATGATATTTTGCACAAAATTCTAATTTGCCATCCTGATCATACAAGTATGAGAGCCAAAGTCATATTTTGTACGGCGTAACCGTAGCGATGACAGAAACATCCCATGTTATCCTTATGGGTAAATCGCAGAATCGCTCAAATCACCACATTTTTACGCTTCACACTTTAATGAACTCCTCCTAGGGCGATTGTCCGATCAAGTTCATATTTGGGGAATATCATCTACACAAGCGGGGCATCAAAACGTATCCATATTTTGATTTCAAGTGCTACGGTCTCTGTGCCGTGGAGCTGCAAATATGTCAGAAATAGGAAAACAGTGAAATCTCTAAAATGACCACATTTTTACGCTTCACACTTCAACAAACTCCTCCTAGGGCGATTGCCTGATCAAGCTCATATTTGGGGAAAATCATCTACACAAACAGGGCATCAAAAGTTATCCATATTTTGATTTTAAGTGGTACGGTCTCTGTGCCGTGGAGCTGCAAATATACTGTCACAAATGGGAAAAACGCCAAATCCTTGAAATGTTCACATTTACGCTTCACACTTTAACAAACTCCTCCGTGGGCAATAGCTCGATCAACCTTTACTTTGGGAAATATCATCTACACAAGCGCGGCATCAAAAGTTATCCATATTTTTATTCCAAGTGCTACGGTCTCTGTGCGGCGGCGCAGCAAATTTGACTGACACTTGTGTTCATTTGCACTGGATTGGCCATGTCCAATGTGTCGCCGTCTGTCAAGTTCTTTTTTAATTCAAGACACAATAAGGGCGCCATCTTTATCAAGTCGAAAGCGCAGAGTCGGAAGGCCGGCGGCCCGCGAGGGCCGTTGGATGCCGCTTGCGGCTTTAATTTTTCTTGTTCTTCTTCAGCGCTTTGATCTCTAATTTGACCCCCTGAACATGCTCAAAAACTCACCAAACTTTGCCCAAAATTCAGAATCGGCGAAAAATTTTATTTTTTCTGGGCCATTTTTTTTTTCGTTAAAAAATGGCGCGACAGCGCCACCGACAAAAGTCAAAATACATTGCGCCTATGGGAGACGCCCCGAGGTCAACTTTGGCGTAAAGCTACGAAATTCGGGACACGCATTCCTCTCGTGAGGATAAACAAAAAAAATCATTGTGGCCACGCCCCCAAACGTACCCTATGGCCGCCATCTTCCTTTGAAAATGAAAACAAGCTGAGTTAGCCATTTTGTTTACGTCAAACTTTGACGAACTCCTCCTAGGGCGTTTTGCCCACCGACTTCAAAATCGGCGTACGTCCTCTGGACAAGTGGGGCATCTAAAGTTATTCAATTTTTTGAGATACCTTTTACGGTCTGTGTGCGGCGCAGCCGCAAAGTTGGACAACTTATTTTGGAATATTGCAGGTCTAAAAATTGCTCCCATTTGATCAAAACCAGTCCGATTAGGACCAAATTTGAATCAGTTGTTAAACTTTCTAGTTTGGACCAGTTTAGGCTGACAAAATTGAAATGGCAGTGATAGCGCCCCCTACAGAGTGACCTTTAAATTAACATTGAAGGTCAAAAATTAGTTTTACCAAAATTGTCTAAACTTTACCCAAAATTCTATTTTGCCGTCCCGATCACAAAAGCCAATCACAAAAATGCCTAAATTTTTACGCCGTAGTCGTAGCGATGACAGAAACCTCCCATGTTATCCCTATGGGAAAACCACAAAATCTCTCAAATTACCACATTTTTATGTTTTACACTTTAACAAAGTCCTCCAAGTGCGTTTTGCCCACCAACCTCAAAATCGGTGTACGTCCTCTAGACAAGTGGTGTATCTAAAGTTATCCAAATTTTAAGGATAACTTTTACGGTCTTTGTGCGACGGAGCCGCAAACGTTTCCCAGAATTCTGACTATTTGGCCTTCAGAGTGGCCTATAAACAATAGAGTTTTTCCAAATGACATGATATTTTGAACAAAATTCTAATTTGCCATCCTGATCATAAAAGTATGAGAGCCAAAGTCATATTTTGTACGGCGTAACCGTAGCGATGACAGAAACATCCCATGTTATCCTTATGGGAAAATCGTAGAATCGCTCAAATCACCACATTTTTACGCTTCACACTTTAACAAACTCCTCCTAGGGCGATTGTCCGATCAAGTTCATATTTGGAGAATATCATCTACACAAGCGGGGCATCAAAACTTACCCATATTTTGATTCTAAGTGCTACGGTCTCTGTGTGGCGGACCCGCAAATATATGTCAGAAATGGGAAAACAGCGAAATCTCTAAAATCACCACATTTTTACGCTTCACACTTTAACGAACTCCTCCTAGGCCGATTGCCCGATCAAGCTCATATTTGGGGAAAATCATCTAAACAAACGGGGCATCAAAAGTTATCCATATTTTGATTTTAAGTGGTACGGTCTCTGTGCCGTGGAGCTGCAAATATACTGTCACAAATGGGAAAAACGCCAAATCCTTGAAATGTTCACATTTACGCTTCACACTTTAACAAACTCCTCCGTGGGCAATAGCTCGATCAAGCTTTACTTTGGGAAAAATCATCTACACAAGCGGCATCAAAAGTTATCCATATTTTTATTCCAAGTGCTACGGTCTCTGTGCGGCGGCGCAGCAAATTTGACTGACACTTGTGTTCATTTGCACTGGATTGGCCATGTCCAATGTGTCGCCGTCTGTCAAGTTCTTTTTTTATTCAACACACAATAAGGGCGCCATCTTTATCAAGTCAAAAGCGCTGAGTCGGAAGGCCGGCGGCCCGCGAGGGCCGTTGGATGCCGCTTGCGGCTTTAATTTTTCTTGTTCTTCTTCAGCGCTTTGAACTCTAATTTGACCCCCTGAACATGCTCAAAAACTCACCAAACTTTGCCCAAATTCAAAATCGGCGAAAAATTTTGTTTTTTCTGGGCCATTTTTTTTTTCGTTAAAAAATGGCGCGACAGCGCCACCGACAAAAGTCAAAATACATTGCGCCTATGGGAGACGCCCCGAGGTCAACTTTGTCGTAAAGCTACGAAATTCGGGACACGCATTCCTCTCGTGAGGACAAAAAAAAAAAATCATTGTGGCCACGCCCCCAGACTTACCCTATGGCTGCCATCTTCCTTTGAAAATGAAAACACGCTGTGTTAGCCATTTTGTTCACGTCAAACTTTGACGAACTCCTCCTAGGGCGTTTTGCCCACCGACTTCAAAATCGGCGTACGTCCTCTGGACAAGTGGGGCATCTAAAGTTATTCAATTTTTTGAGATACCTTTTACGGTCTGTGTGCGGCGCAGCCGCAAAGTTGGACAACTTATTTTGGAATATTGCAGATCTAAAAATTGCTCCCATTTGATCAAAAAGAGTCCGATTAGGACCAAATTTGAATCAGTTCTTAAACTTTCTAGTTTGGACCAGTTTATGATGACAAAATTGAAATGGGCGCGATAGCGCCCCCTACAGAGTGACCTTTAAATTAACATTGAAGGTCAAAAATTAGTTTTACCAAAATTGTCTAAACTTTACCCAAAATTCTATTTTGCCGTCCCGATCACAAAAGCCAATCACAAAAATGCCTTATTTTTTACGGCGTAGTCGTAGCGATGACAGAAACCTTCCATGTTATCCCTATGGGAAAACCACCAAATCTCTCAAATTACCACATTTTTATGTTTTACACTTTAACGAAGTCCTCCTAGTGCGTTTTGCCCACCAACCTCAAAATCGGTGTACGTCCTCTAGACAAGTAGTGCATCTAAAGTTATCCAAATTTTAAGGATAACTTTTACGGTCTCTGTGCGACGGAGCCGCAAACGTTTCCCAGAATTCTGACTATTTGGCCTTCAGAGTGGCCTATAAACAATAGAGTTTTTCCAAATGACATGATATTTTGAACAAAATTCTAATTTGCCATCCTGATCATAAAAGTATGAGAGCCAAAGTCATATTTTGTACGGCGTAACCGTAGCGATGACAGAAACATCCCATGTTATCCTTATGGGAAAATCGTAGAATCGCTCAAATCACCACATTTTTACGCTTCACACTTTAACAAACTCCTCCTAGGGCGATTGTCCGATCAAGTTCATATTTGGAGAATATCATCTACACAAGCGGGGCATCAAAACTTACCCATATTTTGATTCTAAGTGCTACGGTCTCTGTGTGGCGGACCCGCAAATATATGTCAGAAATGGGAAAACAGCGAAATCTCTAAAATCACCACATTTTTACGCTTCACACTTTAACGAACTCCTCCTAGGCCGATTGCCCGATCAAGCTCATATTTGGGGAAAATCATCTACACAAACGGGGCATCAAAAGTTATCCATATTTTGATTTTAAGTGGTACGGTCTCTGTGCCGTGGAGCTGCAAATATACTGTCACAAATGGGAAAAAACGCCAAATCCTTGAAATGTTCACATTTACGCTTCACACTTTAACAAACTCCTCCGTGGGCAATAGCTCGATCAAGCTTTACTTTGGGAAAAATCATCTACACAAGCGCGGCATCAAAAGTTATCCATATTTATATTCCAAGTGCTACGGTCTCTGTGCTGCGGCGCAGCAAATTTGACTGACACTTGTGTTCATTTGCACTGGATTGGCCATGTCCAATGTGTCGCCGTCTGTCAAGTTCTTTTTTTATTCAACACACAATAAGGGCGCCATCTTTATCAAGTCAAAAGCGCAGAGTCGGAAGGCCGGCGGCCCGCGAGGGCCGTTGGATGCCGCTTGCGGCTTTAATTTTTTCTTGTTAGGCCCGAGCGCCACAAGCTGGCGAGAGGCCTATTAATCTCGTAAGGCCGTGCGAAGCACGGCTGCGAAAGTGCGCACGTAGTGCGCACGAAATCGAGCGCGAAGCGCTCGCCCACTTCCAAACACTCACTAACGCACTCCTTCACTCATGCACGCCCCGTGCATACTAATTAGTAGTAGGAAAATGGAACATTACCGTTGTAAACGGGCGAAGCCCGTGCAAAAGTGCGCACTAAACGAGCACCTTACATTGGGATGACGACCGCGAAGCGGTCGTCATCCCCATATAAAGCACTCATTTGCGCTAAGTACCTCACGAATACGTTCCCCATCTCTTGCATGTTCCGTGCATATAAGCATGTAATGCAAAAATTGAACATTATTACTGTATAGAGGGCCAAAAACACAAAGTGGGCGGAGCCCACTCAAAATTAACGAAAGTACCCGTCAGTGACCAGGGACCCACACCATGAGGTAGGAAAGCGCGAGCGTTTTCCGAAAATGTATAGTTTATGATATTTGAAAAATGGGAAACATTGTTTTCGCATCGGAATATTATTCTTTCTTTCTTCTTCTCGGGACCAACCCCCCTATTTTTCACCCAGTGAACATTGACGAAAAGTCACAAAAATTTGCACACCTCTAAAAATCGTGCCTCTCTACATTCTGGCTATTTCCCTTTTCTAAAATAAAAAAAAATGGCGCGTCAGCGCCCCCAAATGTACCAAAAATGCATTGAGAGATGGGAAATGACCCAAAAAAAATCTGATCGTAGAATCATGAAATTTGGCGCAGAGGTAGATGGTGACAAGAGAAGTAAAAATATTATTACGGCAACGCCGTCCGCCCAACCAAATGTCGGCCATATTGCTTCAAAAATGGCTAAACATGACTTCGGAGTTTTTCCAAACGTCGTACTTTTACGAACTCCTCCCAGGGCGTTGGCCCTAAAAAGCTGAAATTTGGTGAAAATGCTACTGAGGAGTGGGACATCAAAAGTTATCCAAATTACATTGATACCTCTCACGGTCTCTGTGCGGCGAAGCCGCAAACTGTAGCTAGAATTTCAGAAATCTCCCATATTTAAAATTTCTGCCGTTTGCGCAGATAAAGTCCGAATTGCGTCAAATTAGAATCAGTTGTTAAACTCTTTGCCCTAAACCTACTTGAAGTGAAATAAATTAATTTGGAGCCACAGCGCCCCCTACAGATTTTATATGGAGGTTAAATGTTTAGTTTTGCGAAATTTTATGAAATTTGACACACAACTCAATTTTGGCCTCCCCATCAAAAAAGTCAATGAGACCCATGTCATAATTGTTATGGCGTTGCCGTAGCAATGACCAAAACCTCCCTTGTTATTCCAATGGGGAAATCGCCAGAACATGTTTACACTTTAGACTTTCACAAACTCCTCCCAGGGCATTAGCCCTATTAACCTGAAATTTGGTGAGGCTCATCTTCAGGGGTGGACCATCAAAAGTTATCCACATTTTTATTCAAAGAGTCACGGTGTCTGTGCGGCAAAGCCGCACATTTTGCCAAGAATTCAAAATAAAATTGCTTTTTGATGGTAAAACAAAGTGAGAAGATGTGACAGCTTCACAGATTCAGCAGTAGGCGTAATAAAAGGACAATTGGGGCGCGTTAGCGCCCCCTCCTCTTGCGGCGTGGCGGCGGCGTGGCGAGGGCCGATCATTGCCGCTTGCGGCTATATTTAGGCCCGAGCCCCAGCAGGGCGGAGGGCCTATTGCTCCCGCAACGCTGCCGAAGGCAGCGTTGCAACTGTCTGACCAAACATGCGGGCGCAGCCCGCATGTTTGGTGCCCCGTCGCCCCTGGCAAGTACAGTGAACTAGCCCATGCCGAAGGCATGGATCATGCATACTTACTCCTGCTATGACAGAAATAGTCAACAATTTGTGAATGGGCGTAGCCCATTCACAAATTGTTGACAACAGCAGCGCGAAGCGCTGCATTCCTCCAAAAACCCTCCTGGCATCGTCCCGTACGCGAGAATCCATGCCGCAGGCATGGGCCATGCTTGTTTCTGCTCAAATCAATGGAAGTCTATGGGGAGTGGGCGGGGCATCCCGACGAAATAGGGAGTGACGAGCGCGTAAGCGCTCGTATTGATGATTCCACCCCATGGCGGCATGGGGAAGGCTTAGAGCTTTCAAACGATGTATAATTTGTTGTTATAGAAAAAACGGCTATATTGTTTTTGCTAAAAATATTATTATTATTATTATTATTATTATTTTTCTTGTTCTTCTTCAGCGCTTTGATCTCTAATTTGACCCCCTGAACATGCTCAAAAACTCACCAAACTTTGCCCAAAATTCAGAATCGGCGAAAAATTTTATTTTTTCTGGGCCATTTTTTTTTTCGTTAAAAAATGGCGCGACAGCGCCACCGACAAAAGTCAAAATACATTGCGCCTATGGGAGACGCCCCGAGGTCAACTTTGGCGTAAAGCTACGAAATTCGGGACACGCATTCCTCTCGTGAGGATAAACAAAAAAAATCATTGTGGCCACGCCCCCAAACTTACCCTATGGCCGCCATCTTCCTTTGAAAATGAAAACAAGCTGAGTTAGCCATTTTGTTTACGTCAAACTTTGACGAACTCCTCCTAGGGCGTTTTGCCCACCGACTTCAAAATCGGCGTACGTCCTCTGGACAAGTGGGGCATCTAAAGTTATTCAATTTTTTGAGATACCTTTTACGGTCTGTGTGCGGCGCAGCCGCAAAGTTGGACAACTTATTTTGGAATATTGCAGGTCTAAAAATTGCTCCCATTTGATCAAAACCAGTCCGATTAGGACCAAATTTGAATCAGTTGTTAAACTTTCTAGTTTGGACCAGTTTAGGCTGACAAAATCGAAATGGCAGTGATAGCGCCCCCTACAGAGTGACCTTTAAATTAACATTGAAGGTCAAAAATTAGTTTTACCAAAATTGTCTAAACTTTACCCAAAATTCTATTTTGCCGTCCCGATCACAAAAGCCAATCACAAAAATGCCTAAATTTTTACGCCGTAGTCGTAGCGATGACAGAAACCTCCCATGTTATCCCTATGGGAAAACCACAAAATCTCTCAAATTACCACATTTTTATGTTTTACACTTTAACAAAGTCCTCCAAGTGCGTTTTGCCCACCAACCTCAAAATCGGTGTACGTCCTCTAGACAAGTGGTGTATCTAAAGTTATCCAAATTTTAAGGATAACTTTTTCGGTCTTTGTGCGACGGAGCCGCAAACGTTTCCCAGAATTCTGACTATTTGGCCTTCAGAGTGGCCTATAAACAATAGAGTTTTTCCAAATGACATGATATTTTGAACAAAATTCTAATTTGCCATCCTGATCATAAAAGTATGAGAGCCAAAGTCATATTTTGTACGGCGTAACCGTAGCGATGACAGAAACATCCCATGTTATCCTTATGGGAAAATCGTAGAATCGCTCAAATCACCACATTTTTACGCTTCACACTTTAACAAACTCCTCCTAGGGCGATTGTCCGATCAAGTTCATATTTGGAGAATATCATCTACACAAGCGGGGCATCAAAACTTACCCATATTTTGATTCTAAGTGCTACGGTCTCTGTGTGGCGGACCCGCAAATATATGTCAGAAATGGGAAAACAGCGAAATCTCTAAAATCACCACATTTTTACGCTTCACACTTTAACGAACTCCTCCTAGGCCGATTGCCCGATCAAGCTCATATTTGGGGAAAATCATCTAAACAAACGGGGCATCAAAAGTTATCCATATTTTGATTTTAAGTGGTACGGTCTCTGTGCCGTGGAGCTGCAAATATACTGTCACAAATGGGAAAAACGCCAAATCCTTGAAATGTTCACATTTACGCTTCACACTTTAACAAACTCCTCCGTGGGCAATAGCTCGATCAAGCTTTACTTTGGGAAAAATCATCTACACAAGCGGCATCAAAAGTTATCCATATTTTTATTCCAAGTGCTACGGTCTCTGTGCGGCGGCGCAGCAAATTTGACTGACACTTGTGTTCATTTGCACTGGATTGGCCATGTCCAATGTGTCGCCGTCTGTCAAGTTCTTTTTTTATTCAACACACAATAAGGGCGCCATCTTTATCAAGTCAAAAGCGCAGAGTCGGAAGGCCGGCGGCCCGCGAGGGCCGTTGGATGCCGCTTGCGGCTTTAATTTTTCTTGTTCTTCTTCAGCGCTTTGAACTCTAATTTGACCCCCTGAACATGCTCAAAAACTCACCAAACTTTACCCAAAATTCAAAATCGGCGAAAAATTTTGTTTTTTCTGGGCCATTTTTTTTTTCGTTAAAAAATGGCGCGACAGCGCCACCGACAAAAGTCAAAATACATTGCGCCTATGGGAGACGCCCCGAGGTCAACTTTTTCGTAAAGCTACGAAATTCGGGACACGCATTCCTCTCGTGAGGACAAAAAAAAAAAATCATTGTGGCCACGCCCCCAGACTTACCCTATGGCTGCCATCTTCCTTTGAAAATGAAAACACGCTGTGTTAGCCATTTTGTTCACGTCAAACTTTGACGAACTCCTCCTAGGGCGTTTTGCCCACCGACTTCAAAATCGGCGTACGTCCTCTGGACAAGTGGGGCATCTAAAGTTATTCAATTTTTTGAGATACCTTTTACGGTCTGTGTGCGGCGCAGCCGCAAAGTTGGACAACTTATTTTGGAATATTGCAGATCTAAAAATTGCTCCCATTTGATCAAAAAGAGTCCGATTAGGACCAAATTTGAATCAGTTCTTAAACTTTCTAGTTTGGACCAGTTTATGATGACAAAATTGAAATGGGCGCGATAGCGCCCCCTACAGAGTGACCTTTAAATTAACATTGAAGGTCAAAAATTAGTTTTACCAAAATTGTCTAAACTTTACCCAAAATTCTATTTTGCCGTCCCGATCACAAAAGCCAATCACAAAAATGCCTTATTTTTTACGGCGTAGTCGTAGCGATGACAGAAACCTTCCATGTTATCCCTATGGGAAAACCACCAAATCTCTCAAATTACCACATTTTTATGTTTTACACTTTAACGAAGTCCTCCTAGTGCGTTTTGCCCACCAACCTCAAAATCGGTGTACGTCCTCTAGACAAGTAGTGCATCTAAAGTTATCCAAATTTTAAGGATAACTTTTACGGTCTCTGTGCGACGGAGCCGCAAACGTTTCCCAGAATTCTGACTATTTGGCCTTCAGAGTGGCCTATAAACAATAGAGTTTTTCCAAATGACATGATATTTTGCACTAAATTCTAATTTGCCATCCTGATCATAAAAGTATGAGAGCCAAAGTCATATTTTGTACGGCGTAACCGTAGCGATGACAGAAACATCCCATGTTATCCTTATGGGAAAATCGTAGAATCGCTCAAATCACCACATTTTTACGCTTCACACTTTAACAAACTCCTCCTAGGGCGATTGTCCGATCAAGTTCATATTTGGAGAATATCATCTACACAAGCGGGGCATCAAAACTTACCCATATTTTGATTCTAAGTGCTACGGTCTCTGTGTGGCGGACCCGCAAATATATGTCAGAAATGGGAAAACAGCGAAATCTCTGAAATGTTCACATTTACGCTTCACACTTTAATGAACTCCTCTGTGGGCAATAGCTCGATCAAGCTCATATTTGGGGAAAATCATCTACACAAGCGGGGCATCAAAAGTTATCCATATTTTTATTCCAAGTGCTACGGTCTCTGTGCGGCGGCGCAGCAAATTTGACTGACACTTGTGTTCATTTGCACTGGATTGGCCATGTCCAATGTGTCGCCGTCTGTCAAGTTATTTTTTTATTCAACACACAATAAGGGCCCCATCTTTATCAAGTCGAAAGCGCAGAGTCGGAAGGCCGGCGGCCCGCGAGGGCCGTTGGATGCCGCTTGCGGCTTTAATTTTTCTTGTTCTTCTTCAGCGCTTTGATCTCTAATTTGACCCCCTGAACATGCTCAAAAACTCACCAAACTTTGCCCAAAATTCAGAATCGGCGAAAAATTTAGTTTTTTCTGGGCCATTTTTTTTTGCGTTAAAAAATGGCGCGACAGCGCCACCGACAAAAGTCAAAATACATTGCGCCTATGGAAGACGCCCCGAGGTCAACTTTGTCGTAGAGCTACGAAATTCGGGACACGCATTCCTCTTGTGAGGACAAAAAAAAAATATTATTGTGGCCACGCCCCCAGACTTACCCTATGGCCACCATCTTCCTTTGAAAATGAAAACACGCTGTGTTAGCCATTTTGTTTACGTCAAACTTTGACGAACTCCTCCTAGGGCGTTTTGCCCACCGACTTCAAAATCGGCGTACGTCCTCTGGACAAGTGGGGCATCTAAAGTTATTCAATTTTTTGAGATACCTTTTACGGTCTGTGTGCGGCGCAGCCGCAAAGTTGGACAACTTATTTTGGAATATTGCAGATCTAAAAATTGCTCCCATTTGATCAAAAAGAGTCCGATTAGGACCAAATTTGAATCAGTTCTTAAACTTTCTAGTTTGGACCAGTTTATGATGACAAAATTGAAATGGGCGCGATAGCGCCCCCTACAGAGTGACCTTTAAATTAACATTGAAGGTCAAAAATTAGTTTTACCAAAATGTTCTACACTTTACCCAAAATTCTATTTTGGCGTCCCGATCAAAAAAGCCAATCAGACAAATGCCTTATTTTTTACGGCGTAGTCGTAGCGATGACAGAAACCTCCCATGTTATCCCTATGGGAAAACCGCAACATCGCTCAAATCACCACATTTTTACGCTTCACACTTTAACAAACTCCTCCTAGGGCGATTGTCCGATCAAACTCATATTTGGGGAAAATCATCAATCATCTACACAAGCGGGGCATCAAAAGTTATCCATATTTTGATTCTAAGTGCTACGGTCTCTGTGTGGCGGACCCGCAAATATATGTCACAAATGGGAAAACAGCGAAATCTCTAAAATGACCACGTTTTCACGCTTCACACTTTAACCAACTCCTCCCAGGGCGATTGCCCGATCAAGCTCATATTTGGGGAAATCATCTACACAAATGGGGCATCAAAAGTTATCCATATTTTGATTTTAAGTGCTACGGTCTCTGTGTGGCGGACCCGCAAATATATGTCACAAATGGGAAAAACGCCAAATCCTTGAAATGTTCACATTTATGCTTCACACTTTAATGAACTCCTCTGTGGGCAATAGCTCGATCAAGCTCATATTTGGGGAAAATAATCTACACAAGCGGAGCATCAAAAGTTATCCATATTTTTATTCCAAGTGTCACGGTCTCTGTGCGCTGGAGCTGCATATTTGACCGACATTTGTGTTCATTTGCACTGGTTGTCCACATGTCCAATGTGTCACTGTCTTAGTTCTTAGATAATTGCGTTAGCGCCATCTCTGTAAAATGCAGAGAGCAGAGTCGGAAGGCCGGCGGCCCGCGAGGGCCGTTGGATGCCGCTTGCGGCTTTAATTTTTCTTGTTCTTCTTCAGCGCTTTGATCTCTAATTTGACCCCCTGAACATGCTCAAAAACTCACCAAACTTTGCCCAAAATTCAGAATCGGCGAAAAATTTTATTTTTTCTGGGCCATTTTTTTTTTCGTTAAAAAATGGCGCGACAGCGCCACCGACAAAAGTCAAAATACATTGCGCCTATGGGAGACGCCCCGAGGTCAACTTTGGCGTAAAGCTACGAAATTCGGGACACGCATTCCTCTCGTGAGGATAAACAAAAAAAATCATTGTGGCCACGCCCCCAAACTTACCCTATGGCCGCCATCTTCCTTTGAAATTGAAAACAAGCTGAGTTAGCCATTTTGTTTACGTCAAACTTTGACGAACTCCTCCTAGGGCGTTTTGCCCACCGACTTCAAAATCGGCGTACGTCCTCTGGACAAGTGGGGCATCTAAAGTTATTCAATTTTTTGAGATACCTTTTATGGTCTGTGTGCGGCGCAGCCGCAAAGTTGGACAACTTATTTTGGAATATTGCAGGTCTAAAAATTGCTCCCATTTGATCAAAACCAGTCCGATTAGGACCAAATTTGAATCAGTTGTTAAACTTTCTAGTTTGGACCAGTTTAGGCTGACAAAATTGAAATGGCAGTGATAGCGCCCCCTACAGAGTGACCTTTGAATTAACATTGAAGGTCAAAAATTAGTTTTACCAAAATTGTCTAAACTTTACCCAAAATTCTATTTTGCCGTCCCGATCACAAAAGCCAATCACAAAAATGCCTAAATTTTTACGCCGTAGTCGTAGCGATGACAGAAACCTCCCATGTTATCCCTATGGGAAAACCACAAAATCTCTCAAATTACCACATTTTTATGTTTTACACTTTAACGAAGTCCTCCTAGTGCGTTTTGCCCACCAACCTCAAAATCGGTGTACGTCCTCTAGACAAGTGGTGTATCTAAAGTTATCCAAATTTTAAGGATAACTTTTACGGTCTTTGTGCGACGGAGCCGCAAACGTTTCCCAGAATTCTGACTATTTGGCCTTCAGAGTGGCCTATAAACAATAGAGTTTTTCCAAATGACATGATATTTTGAACGAAATTCTAATTTGCCATCCTGATCATACAAGTATGAGAGCCAAAGTCATATTTTGTACGGCGTAACCGTAGCGTTGACAGAAACATCCCATGTTATCCTTATGGGAAAATCGTAGAATCGCTCAAATCACCACATTTTTACGCTTCACACTTTAACAAACTCCTCCTAGGGCGATTGTCCGATCAAGTTTATATTTGGAGAATATCATCTACACAAGCGGGGCATCAAAACTTACCCATATTTTGATTCTAAGTGCTACGGTCTCTGTGTGGCGGACCGGCAAATATATGTCAGAAATGGGAAAACAGCGAAATCTCTAAAATCACCACATTTTTACGCTTCACACTTTAACAAACTCCTCCTAGGCCGATTGCCCGATCAAGCTCATATTTGGGGAAAATCATCTACACAAACGGGGCATCAAAAGTTATCCATATTTTGATTTTAAGTGGTACGGTCTCTGTGCCGTGGAGCTGCAAATATACTGTCACAAATGGGAAAAACGCCAAATCCTTGAAATGTTCACATTTATGCTTCACACTTTAACAAACTCCTCCGTGGGCAATAGCTCGATCAAGCTTTACTTTGGGAAAAATCATCTACACAAGCGCGGCATCAAAAGTTATCCATATTTTTATTCCAAGTGCTACGGTCTCTGTGCGGCGGCGCAGCAAATTTGACTGACACTTGTGTTCATTTGCACTGGATTGGCCATGTCCAATGTGTCGCCGTCTGTCAAGTTCTTTTTTAATTCAACACAATAAGGGCGCCATCTTTATCAAGTCGAAAGCGCAGAGTCGGAAGGCCGGCGGCCCGCGAGGGCCGTTGGATGCCGCTTGCGGCTTTAATTTTTCTTGTTCTTCATCGCTTTGATCTCTAATTTGACCCCCTGAACATGCTCAAAAACTCACCAAACTTTGCCCAAAATTCAGAATCGGCGAAAAATTTTATTTTTTCTGGGCCATTTTTTTTTTCGTTAAAAAATGGCGCGACAGCGCCACCGACAAAAGTCAAAATACATTGCGCCTATGGGAGACGCCCCGAGGTCAACTTTGGCGTAAAGCTACGAAATTCGGGACACGCATTCCTCTCGTGAGGACGAACAAAAAAAATCATTGTGGCCACGCCCCCAGACTTACCCTATGGCCGCCATCTTCCTTTGAAAATGAAAATACGCTGTGTTAGTCATTTTGTTCACGTCAAACTTTGACGAACTCCTCCTAGGGCGTTTTGCCCACCGACTTCAAAATCGGCGGACGTCCTCTGGACAAGTGGGGCATCTAAAGTTATTCAATTTTTTGAGATACCTTTAACGGTCTGTGTGCGGCGCAGCCGCAAAGTTGGACAACTTATTTTGGAATATTGCAGATCTAAAAATTGCTCCCATTTGATCAAAACCAGTCCGATTAGGACCAAATTTGAATCAGTTGTTAAACTTTCTAGTTTGGACCAGTTTAGGCTGACAAAATTGAAATGGCCGCGATAGCGCCCCCTACAGAGTGACCTTTAAATTAACATTGAAGGTCAAAAATTAGTTTTACCAAAATTGTCTAAACTTTACCCAAAATTCTATTTTGCCGTCCCGATCACAAAAGCCAATCACAAAAATGCCTAAATTTTTACGGCGTAGTCGTAGCGATGACAGAAACCTCCCATGTTATTCCTATGGGAAAACCACCAAATCTCTCAAATTACCACATTTTTATGTTTTACACTTCAACGAACTCCTCCTAGTGCGTTTTGCCCACCAACCTCAAAATCGGTGTACGTCCTCTAGACAAGTGGGGCATCTAAAGTTATCCAAATTTTAAGGATAACTTTTACGGTCTCTGTGCGACGGAGCCGCAAACGTTTCCCAGAATTCTGACTATTTGGCCTTCAGAGTGGCCTATAAACAATAGAGTTTTTCCAAATGACATGACATTTTGCACTAAATTCTAATTTGCCATCCTGATCATACAAGTATGAGAGCCAAAGTCATATTTTGTACGGCGTAACCGTAGCGTTGACAGAAACATCCCATGTTATCCTTATGGGAAAATCGTAGAATCGCTCAAATCACCACATTTTTACGCTTCACACTTTAACGAACTCCTCCTAGGGCGATTGTCCGATCAAGTTCATATTTGGAGAATATCATCTACACAAGCGGGACATCAAAACTTGTCCATATTTTGATTCTAAGTGCTACGGTCTCTGTGTGGCGGACCCGCAAATATATGTCAGAAATGGGAAAACAGCGAAATCTCTAAAATGACCACATTTTCACGCTTCACACTTTCACCAACTCCTCCTAGGCCGATTGCCCGATCAAGCTCATATTTGGGGAAATCATCTACACAAATGGGGCATCAAAAGTTATCCATATTTTGATTTTAAGTGCTACGGTCTCTGTGCCGTGGAGCTGCAAATATACTGTCACAAATGGGAAAAACGCCAAATCCTTGAAATGTTCACATTTATGCTTCACACTTTAATGAACTCCTCTGTGGGCAATAGCTCGATCAAGCTCATATTTGGGAAAAATAATCTACACAAGCGGAGCATCAAAAGTTATCCATATTTTTATTCCAAGTGTCACGGTCTCTGTGCGCTGGAGCTGCATATTTGACCGACATTTGTGTTCATTTGCACTGGTTGTCCACATGTCCAATGTGTCGCTGTCTTAGTTCTTAGATAATTGCGTTAGCGCCATCTCTGTAAAATGCAGAGAGCAGAGTCGGAAGGCCGACGGCCCGCGAGGGCCGTTGGATGCCGCTTGCGGCTTTAATTGTTCTTGTTCTTCATCGCTTTGAACTCTAATTTGACCCCCTGAACATGCTCAAAAACTCACCAAACTTTGTCCAAAATTCAGAATCGGCGAAAAATTTTGTTTTTTCTGGGCCATTTTTTTTTTCCTAAAAAAATGGCGCGACAGCGCCACCGACAAAAGTCAAAATACATTGCGCCTATGGGAGACGCCCCGAGGTCAACTTTGTCGTAAAGCTACGAAATTCGGAACACGCATTCCTCTTGTGAGGACAAAAAACAAATATTATTGTGGCCACGCCCCCAGACTTACCCTATGGCCGCCATCTTCCTTTGAAAATGAAAACACGCTGTGTTAGCCATTTTGTTCACGTCAAACTTTGACGAACTCCTCCTAGGGCGTTTTGCCCACCGACTTCAAAATCGGCGTACGTCCTCTGGACAAGTGGGGCATCTAAAGTTATCCAATTTTTTGAGATACCTTTTACGGTCTGTGTGCGGCGCAGCCGCAAAGTTGGACAACTTATTTTGGGATATTGCAGATCTAAAAATTGTTCCCATTTGATCAAAACGAGTCCGATTAGGACCAAATTTGAATCAGTTGTTCAACTTTCTAGTTTGGACCAGTTTATGATGACAAAATTTAAATGGGCGCGATAGCGCCCCCTACAGAGTGACCTTTAAATTAACATCGAAGGTCAAAAATTAGTTTTACCAAAATTTTCTAAACTTTACCCAAAATTCTATTTTGGCGTCCCGATCAAAAAAGCCAATCAGACAAATGCCTTAATTTTTACGGCGTAGTCGTAGCGATGACATAAACCTCCCATGTTATCCCTATGGGAAAACCGCTAAATCTCTCGAATATCCACATTTTTACGCTTCACACTTTAACGAACTCCTCCTAGTGCGTTTTGCCCACCGACCTCAAAATCGGTGTACGTCCTCTAGACAAGTGGGGCATCTAAAGTTATCCAAATTTCAAGGATAGCTTTTACGGTCTCTGTGCGACGGAGCCGCAAACGTTTCCCAGAATTCTGACTATTTGGCCTTCAGAGTGGCCTATAAACAATAGAGTTTTTCCAAATGACATGATATTTTGAACAAAATTCTAATTTGCCATCCTGATCATAAAAGTATGAGAGCCAAAGTCATATTTTGTACGGCGTAACCGTAGCGATGACAGAAACATCCCATGTTATCCTTATGGGAAAATCGTAGAATCGCTCAAATCACCACATTTTTACGCTTCACACTTTAACGAACTCCTCCTAGGGCGATTGTCCGATCAAGTTCATATTTGGAGAATATCATCTACACAAGCGGGACATCAAAACTTGTCCATATTTTGATTCTAAGTGCTACGGTCTCTGTGTGGCGGACCCGCAAATATATGTCAGAAATGGGAAAACAGCGAAATCTCTGAAATGTTCACATTTACGCTTCACACTTTAACAAACTCCTCTAAGGGCAATAGCTCGATCAAGCTCATATTTGGGGAAAATCATCTACACAAGCGGAGCATCAAAAGTTATCCATATTTTTATTCCAAGTGTCAAGGTCTCTGTGTGGCGGACCCGCACATTTGACCGACACTTGTGTTGATTTGCACTGGATTGGCCATGTCAATTGTGTCGCCGTCTGTCAAGTTCTTTTTTAATCCAACACAATAAGGGCGCCATCTTTATCAAGTCGAAAGCGCAGAGTCGGAAGGCCAGCGGCCCGCGAGGGCCGTTGGATGCCGCTTGCGGCTTTAATTCTTTCTTTCTTCTTCTCGGGACCAACCCCCCTATTTTTCACCCAGTGAACATTGACGAAAAGTCACAAAAATTTGCACACCTCTAAAAATCGTGCCTCTCTACATTCTGGCTATTTCCCTTTTCTAAAATAAAAAAAATTGGCGCGTCAGCGCCCCCAAATGTACCAAAAATGCATTGAGAGATGGGAAATGACCCAAAAAAAATCTGATCGTAGAATCATGAAATTTGGCGCAGAGGTAGATGGTGACAAGAGAAGTAAAAATATTATTACGGCAACGCCGTCCGCCCAACCAAATGTCGGCCATATTGCGTCAAA
The DNA here is from genome assembly GCF_026437365.1 of Eucyclogobius newberryi. Classification (NCBI taxonomy): domain Eukaryota; kingdom Metazoa; phylum Chordata; class Actinopteri; order Gobiiformes; family Gobiidae; genus Eucyclogobius; species Eucyclogobius newberryi. The sequence continues at coordinate 13,033,076 of NW_027315801.1, read as the reverse complement.
AATGGCTAAACATGACTTCGGAGTTTTTCCAAACGTCGTACTTTTACGAACTCCTCCCAGGGCGTTGGCCCTAAAAAGCTGAAATTTGGTGAAAATGCTACTGAGGAGTGGGACATCAAAAGTTATCCAAATTACATTGATACCTCTCACGGTCTCTGTGCGGCGAAGCCGCAAACTGTAGCTAGAATTTCAGAAATCTCCCATATTTAAAATTTCTGCCGTTTGCGCAGATAAAGTCCGAATTGCGTCAAATTAGAATCAGTTGTTAAACTCTTTGCCCTAAACCTACTTGAAGTGAAATAAATTAATTTGGAGCCACAGCGCCCCCTACAGATTTTATATGGAGGTTAAATGTTTAGTTTTGCGAAATTTTATGAAATTTGACACACAACTCAATTTTGGCCTCCCCATCAAAAAAGTCAATGAGACCCATGTCATAATTGTTATGGCGTTGCCGTAGCAATGACCAAAACCTCCCTTGTTATTCCAATGGGGAAATCGCCAGAACATGTTTACGCTTTAGACTTTCACAAACTCCTCCCAGGGCATTAGCCCTATTAACCTGAAATTTGGTGAGGCTCATCTTCAGGGGTGGACCATCAAAAGTTATCCACATTTTTATTCAAAGAGTCACGGTGTCTGTGCGGCAAAGCCGCACATTTTGCCAAGAATTCAAAATAAAATTGCTTTTTGATGGTAAAACAAAGTGAGAAGATGTGACAGCTTCACAGATTCAGCAGTAGGCGTAATAAAAGGACAATTGGGGCGCGTTAGCGCCCCCTCCTCTTGCGGCGTGGCGGCGGCGTGGCGAGGGCCGATCATTGCCGCTTGCGGCTATATTTAGGCCCGAGCGCCACAAGCTGGCGAGAGGCCTATTAATCTCGTAAGGCCGTGCGAAGCACGGCTGCGAAAGTGCGCACGTAGTGCGCACGAAATCGAGCGCGAAGCGCTCGCCCACTTCCAAACACTCACTAACGCACTCCTCCACTCATGCACGCCCCGTGCATACTAATTAGTTGTAGGAAAATGGAACATTACCGTTGTAAACGGGCGAAGCCCGTGCAAAAGTTCGCACTAAACGAGCACTTTACATTGGGATGACGACCGCGAAGCGGTCGTCATCCCCATATAAAGCACTCATTTGCGCTAAGTAGCTCACGAATACGTTCCCCATCTCTTGCATGTTCCGTGCATATAAGCATGTAATGCAAAAATTGAACATTATTACTGTATAGAGGGCCAAAAACACAAAGTGGGCGGAGCCCACTCAAAATTATCGAAAGTACCCGTCAGTGACCAGGGACCCACACCATGAGGTAGGAAAGCGCGAGCGCTTTCCGAAAATGTATAGTTTATGATATTTGAAAAATGGGAAACATTGTTTTCGCATCGGAATATTATTCTTTCTTTCTTCTTCTCGGGACCAACCCCCCTATTTTTCACCCAGTGAACATTGACGAAAAGTCACAAAAATTTGCACACCTCTAAAAATCGTGCCTCTCTACATTCTGGCTATTTCCCTTTTCTAAAATAAAAAAAAATGGCGCGTCAGCGCCCCCAAATGTACCAAAAATGCATTGAGAGATGGGAAATGACCCAAAAAAAATCTGATCGTAGAATCATGAAATTTGGCGCAGTGGTAGATGGTGACAAGAGAAGTAAAAATATTATTACGGCAACGCCGTCCGCCCAACCAAATGTCGGCCATATTGCTTCAAAAATGGCTAAACATGACTTCGGAGTTTTTCCAAACGTCGTACTTTTACGAACTCCTCCCAGGGCGTTGGCCCTAAAAAGCTGAAATTTGGTGAAAATGCTACTGAGGAGTGGGACATCAAAAGTTATCCAAATTACATTGATACCTCTCACGGTCTCTGTGCGGCGAAGCCGCAAACTGTAGCTAGAATTTCAGAAATCTCCCATATTTAAAATTTCTGCCGTTTGCGCAGATAAAGTCCGAATTGCGTCAAATTAGAATCAGTTGTTAAACTCTTTGCCCTAAACCTACTTGAAGTGAAATAAATTCATTTGGCGCCACAGCGCCCCCTACAGATTTTATATGGAGGTTAAATGTTTAGTTTTGCGAAATTATATGAAATTTGACACACAACTCAATTTTAGCATCCCCATCAAAAAAGTCAATGACTCATGTCATAATTGTTATGGCGTTGCCGTAACGATGACCGAAACCTTTCATGTTATTCCAATGGGGAAATCACCAGAACATGTTTACACTTTAGACTTTCACAAACTCCTCCCAGGGCGTCAGCCCTATTAACCTGAAATTTGGTGAGACTCATCTTCAAGACCATCAAAAGTTATCCACATTTTCATTCAAAGAGTCACGGTGTCTGTGCGGCAAAGCCGCACATTTTGCCAAGAATTCAAAATAAAATTGCTTTTTGATGGTAAAACAAAGGGGAGAAGATGTGACAGCGTCACAGATTCAGCAGTAGGCGTAATAAAAGGACAATTGGGGCGCGTTAGCGCCCCCTCCTCTTGCGGCGTGGCGGCGGTGTGGCGGCGGCGTGGCGAGGGCCGATCATTGCCGCTTGCGGCTATATTTATTGTTGTTATTGTTGCTGTTCCTGTTTATTGTCTTTGTTGTACAATATATGTAAAATAAAATAAAAAATTATAAGAAAAAAAAAAACTTATTAAGTACAAGTTTGTAAAGTGTGGTGTGTGTAGGAGCTACTTTAAAGGCCTTAGAAGTAACAATGTCCCAGTGAAATCTATAAAAGTGAATGGATTGAATGAAATATTTAAAAATGTAGGCGCAGAAGTTATTTCCATGAGAAGCCTGTAAGTTGAGAGAGAAAACTGACACAAAAAACCCCAAATAATTTAAAACGTTTAACCATTCAAAAGATTTAATTGTCATTTTCCTGCAGCAACTGTGCTTTTTCATCGCTCTGAAACACGTGGACAGCAGCTGCAACACAAGACTTTTCCATTACAACTATAAGTGTGATGATGTCGTTAGCACAAATGTGTGGGTGAATGGCACCGGGGGACTTCTGATCAGAGCTTATGCAGAAAACAATGAATCATGAAGCTCACACAAACCACAAACACGCTCCCCTCACTTCCCCTCGCTCCCCCTCGCTCTCCTTTTATCGTCAAACTGATAAACGATGAAAAAGTGAACAGCTAATAGTGGAAAAGGTGTAGAATGAGTGACGGCTGTGAGAGAGGGATGATGCAACAGAGTGTGACGGAGGAGAAGAGAGGAAGTGCTTTCAGTTTGGTCTGGAGACTTGTGAAAATGTCATCAAAAGACATTTAACAGCAAAATAAAAGTAAGTGCAATGTTTTTTACTGCTTAGAAAACGATGCATTCTTACTGTGAGCGGTGTCCCCTCTCCACAGACGTGACCTGTAACTTGCAGAAATGTTACACTGAGCATCTCAAACATTTCACAAGGATCATGATATCGCTCTATTTCAACTTCTTAGCATATTGTTAGCATTTGCTTGTTCAAACAGCCTATCAACAATAATAAAATAAGTTGAATATGAATACAGGGTGAATTTTATATTTAAATTAAGACATATTTTGGTTCTGTACAATTTACGAGTTTCACTATCACAAATGAAACTACTGAAATAAATGCACAGTTTCGATATGGTAATTTCTGTGATGTACTTTTTTTGTTGAACGTGTGAATAAGAGCTTTGGTGCATGGTAGAGTTTGGGTTTCAGTGTTTAATATGAAACAAACAGAGAATGTGTCTTAGACGTTAGGATTTGGGATTTTACCGTGATTCAAAAGTGGCACATGAAACAACACCAATGATTCAGAGCTGTAAAATAAGATTTGTGACGATTAATCTTGTCTAAATCATCACAAAAGGCATATATGTTCAAAACACTCCTCCGGTTACTTTGTCCTCCTCCACTCGTCACCTGAGGGGACGGGGCCCTTTCTGTCAGGGCCCCAGAGCTCTGGAACGCTCTGTCAAAAGAGATCAAATCAGCCAAGACCGTAGTGAATATTAAATCTAACTTAAAGTGCATGAGACAAGTTCCCATGTGTTTCCACTCATGACTTTAGGTGTCTCCAAGTGGTCAATATTTAGCATCGTTTTACATCAGTCAAAGAACATTTTTAAAGTAAAAGTTGAAAACTACAGGAAGTGGAGCTGCCTTCTTAAACAGAATCCCTCTGTGATGTCATCAATAAGCGACATTTGATACAAAAGGCAGAGGCAGTTTACACGCCAGTTCCCTAACAGTTTGAATTATTATTTAACTTATAGTTACGCTTGCATATAGTTTCTTTAAATATGTTTTTATTCTTAAGAAATGTCACGACTTTCTTCTTCTACTTGAGTCATATTACTTTAATGTACACGGTAATATATATATATATATATATATATATATATATATATATATATATACACATGACTGAGCAGGGGCTTTTCTGCTTTTCCCACATCTTTCACTTTAGAATCTGGATCAGCCAAACTTAACTGAATATTATGTGAACGCTAATGTTTTTTAGCTTTTAGCAAAAGGCTGTGCCAAAACAATGCAGCAAGTTTGACTGATTAGAAAGAGTGAGATCCAAGGCTCTTTATTGTTCAGTCCATTCACTTGTGTCAGTGCTATCGCGAGTCCTTCCCTGAAACACTGGCCTCCAACACGTCCAGGAAACTCTGAGACAATCACAGCATTATTTCATGTGCGGGACTGTGAGTGGAAACAAAACAAAAGGAAGCTCATTGAAAAGGGGCCAAAGTCAGCTCCGAGCCAGAGTGCTGAGCGTGTGAGAGGGAGAGGAATGGAAACAGAAAGAGGAGAAGAAAACTACAATATTGTCAATCATCAACTTTCTAAACGTGCAGTAACTTCAAATCTGATTCATTGATTGGACAGACGCCTGACTATAACGAGCCCCACTTCAAACTGAAGCTGCTCCTGAACATTTGGAGCACAAACGATTGTCTGAACTCTTTGTGAAGACACTGTCTGGTTTACTTTAATCATAAGTGGAAACACGCTCTGCACAGAGGGAAATCAGATTTTCTTCTGTAAATATTTGGAGGAGTAAAGCTGATGTTGGAGGTAATCGAGCATTTGTTGGGATTTGATGAGTCCTTTTTCAAAGCTGATCCTTTTCTCTTTTTTATGAATATTTAGGAGCTTGTAATAAAGCAAAAGAGGGATGAGGATCCTATAAACTGTACAAGGCTTATACTTTTTTTTAGGGTAATTTGTGTGTTTGGAGATTGGTTAGTTGACTGAAAATGAGTGGGTTACAGCTTTTTTTTTGCATTTTACATTCCCAAGAGCTTGATTCATAAGATGGTGGACAAAATGGAATAAATGCAGGAATTGTCAACATGGTCTGTACAGATACACCAGAATTACATTAATGTATGAATACAGACACAAAAAGTGACCAGAACAAATCAGATCTGAAGGTATTAAAGGTACGAAGTGCAAATGTTTTAATATTGTCAACATTTGTTTTTGTCACTTACCCACAGTGTGAAGAGGAACCAAAGCGTTTACTGCAGTAAGAGTACTGTCACTTTAAATCAATTATCACCAAAGTACAAGTATGGTGTCAGAAAACTACTCTGAGAAGTACAATCTCTTCAAAAGTAAGTAAATGTAACTGAGTACTACCTCTGCAATTACCCAATCATAATAAGTGTGTCTGATATGTGAGTGTGTGTCCCTCTAATTAGCCAACTCACTAACAAGGACAATTACCAAGCATTAATATAGTTTAATAAGTCTGAATAATAAAGACAACGTAACACAGACTGTACCAGGTGTAAAAATGGACCACAATATGGCCAAACTGAGACTAAATCAATCAATCAATCAATCAATCAATCAATTATTCAATCAGACAAAACTTTGGATTCAAAACAAGAAAATAATCAGGTCTAAAAGTACGAGTAACACCAGGAGAATCCTAAAGACCCTGAGCACAGTTTAAGAACACTGTCTCATGTTGAAATAAAATGTGCCAAACTTCATGTGATAAAATGTGAGATGGCCAACACCACTGTACGTGTGGTCATGTGGTCATGTGGTCACGTGGTCATGTGGTCATGTGGTCACGTGGTCAGTCATCAGTGGCTGCTCTGTGCCTCGTGTGGGCAGAGGAATCTGAGTGGGCCGCTCAAAGGGGGCATTCTGGGACCTGCACAAAAACACTCACAGAAAACGATTGTGTGTCCAGAGAAGAGAAGACTGGACAGTTATGTCCATCAGCAGAGGTCTGAGACACAGAGGACCGGATCTGCGTCACTGCTGGAGTTATTACAATCTGGGATTTAAATCCAGCCATTTAAACCACGAGAACAATCAAATACACTTACAAAATAGCACAATGTACACAATGTGCAGCAAAAGGAACAAACCAGCTGCACGACCAAACTACCACCAATAAACTATAGAAGGCCTATTTTTTAAATGCTCAATGGATTCAGAGGACTCAAAGTGTAGCACATGGCTTCATAATTCATGTAAATGATTTGCATTAAACGTTGTAGACGGAGTAGCTCATGTAAGATGCAGATGAAGTCATGCAAACCTGCTGCTGCCATCTAGCGGCAGAAAAGAAGCACGTCAGTTCTGCCGCAGTTCAACTCAAATAATACTACGCACTCCACTTAAAGTGTTCTCCAATGTGTAAATGTGTAAATGTGTAGATGTGCAATTGTATAAATGTGTAAATGTGTAAATGTGCAATTGTATAAATGTGTAAATGTGTAAATGTGCAAATGTATAAATGTATAAATGTGTAAATGTGTAAATGTGTAAATGTGTAAATGTGCAAATGTGTAAATGTGTAAACGTGTAAATGTGTTAGGTAAAATTGGCAACTCTAAATTGGCCCTATGAACAGGTGTTGAAAATTAGCATATTCTGCTATAACACTTAAAATATTGCATCTGGTTCGTCCAATAAATGAAGCCTGCGTAAATTCAGCCTGGAAGACCTAACTCCACCCATTTACATCAAGGCCACCCTCTCCCCAGCGCCATCATCGCACTCAAGCGGGCGTCCGCCTGTCCGTCTGTGAGAGTCAGATCCCTCACTTCACCATGGACTCTCCCAGGTTTCTGCGCTTATCCCAAAGAGGTTATGCAGTTTTTCCCGGCCAAAGAAGTAGGGTGAAAGGTCAGGGGGCGTCTGCACCATGGCCCTCGCACCTGCTCCTCATCCCCAATCAACGCTCTAAAGTGACTCCTCCCCGCTCCCAATCAGCGCCCAGGTGGTCACATTTAAGCGCTCAGGCAGATGGCTCGGCCGCTCAAACCGTACTGCGACCCACCACCTCCCCAGCTCCTCCTCTGCATTCCCCTCATCCTCTACCTTCTCTTCACATCTACCACCACCAGTCTCCAGGCTCCGGGGGGAGACATCTAATACAAATAGATCATGGAGTGCCCATGATTGCAACGTCTTCCGCCGGGGTCTGAGCGCCAAATAACTCTTGAATAAAGCTTGCTCAACAGTCCATTCTCGTGGTCTCTTTGTCTCTCCAGGGTGAAATGAATGTATGTCTGGAAGGTCCATAAATAAATACATTTTTAAAAAAATCCATGGTCCAGTGAGACTTTCTGTCTCAGAGACCAAATTTACAGCTGCATGACTTATTTTGGATCATTTATCATTCTTGGCTGATGGAAAAGACCTAGAATATTTCGCTGAGGACCCAGTTGTACTGAACACAATAACAGATGTTCTTAAAGCTCCACGCTGTAACTTTTTACTCCAATGAAAGCATTTTTATAAAAACCTGCGTCCTTGGTTTGCATCGCCAGAAACCTGACTCGTACTTGGCCTGGACTCATCTTGCTTACTTAGCTTGAATATTCATGGAAAGTATGGCTTCCTCCAGAAAGTTACACAGTGTCACTTTACAGTTCCCTCTTGTTACCATGGTTACTGCAGCGTGGAGCCAGGAGAGACAACATGGACATGATTGACATCCATTACTCTTATTTGTCTAGGGCCAAATGTCAACACAAGTGTCAGACAGATTTCTACACTCTGAACACTCTGAACACTCTAAACACTCTAAACACTCTAAACACTCTGAACTCTCTGAACACTCTAAACACTCTAAACACTCTAAACACTCTGAACACTCTGAACACTCTGAACACTCTAAACACTCTAAACACTCTGAACACTCTAAACACTCTGAACTCTCTGAACACTCTAAACACTCTGAACACTCTGAACACTCTGAACACTCTGAACACTCTGAACACTCTGAACTCTCTGAACACTCTGAACACTCTGAACACTCTGAACACTCTGAACTCTCTGAACACTCTAAACACTCTGAACACTCTAAACACTCTGAACTCTCTGAACACTCTAAACACTCTAAACACTCTGAACACTCTGAACACTCTGAACACTCTGAACACTCTGAACACTCTGAACTCTCTGAACACTCTAAACACTCTAAACACTCTGAACTCTCTGAACACTCTGAACACTCTAAACACTCTGAACACTCTGAACACTCTGAACACTCTGAACACTCTGAACACTCTAAACACTCTGAACACTCTGAACACTCTGAACTCTCTGAACACTCTAAACACTCTGAACACTCTGAACACTCTAAACACTCTAAACACTCTAAACACTCTAAACACTCTGAACACTCTGAACACTCTGAACACTCTGAACACTCTGAACACTCAGAACACTCTGAACACTCTGAACACTCTGAACACTCTGAACACTCTGAACACTCTGAACTCTCTGAACACTCTAAACACTCTAAACACTCTAAACACTCTAAACACTCTGAACACTCTGAACACTCTGAACACTCTGAACACTCTAAACACTCTAAACACTCTGAACACTCTGAACACTCTGAACACTCTGAACACTCTAAACACTCTAAACACTCTAAACACTCTGAACACTCTGAACACTCTAAACACTCTGAACTCTCTGAACACTCTAAACACTCTGAACACTCTGAACACTCTGAACACTCTGAACTCTCTGAACACTCTAAACACTCTGAACACTCTGAACACTCTGAATACTCTGAACACTCTGAACACTCTGAACACTCTGAACACTCTGAACACTCTAAACACTCTGAACTCTCTGAACACTCTAAACACTCTAAACACTCTGAACACTCTAAACACTCTGAACACTCTAAACACTCTAAACACTCTGAACACTCTAAACACTCTGAACACTCTAAACACTCTGAACTCTCTGAACACTCTAAACACTCTGAACACTCTGAACACTCTGAACACTCTGAACTCTCTGAACACTCTAAACACTCTGAACACTCTGAACACTCTGAATACTCTGAACACTCTGAACACTCTGAACACTCTGAACACTCTGAACACTCTAAACACTCTGAACTCTCTGAACACTCTGAACACTCTGAACACTCTAAACACTCTAAACACTCTGAACACTCTAAACACTCTGAACACTCTGAACACTCTAAACACTCTGAACACTCTAAACACTCTGAACACTCTAAACACTCTTAACACTCTGAACACTCTAAACACTCTAAACACTCTGAACACTCTGAACACTCTGAACACTCTAAACACTCTAAACACTTCTGGTCTTATTGCTCAAACCCTGAACAGCTTTGCAGACAAATGACTTGTTGTGAAGTATGGAAAGGTTCCACACTCCACCTTAAACAGATGAGCAAACATTGAATGGAATGGAATGGAGCTTCAGCTGATGTGGCAGGCTAAATATGAACACTCTAAACTTGTGCTGCCAGTCACAGTCACACACATTTAGACTGAACCTGAGGGCCTCCTGCTCTTTATAGTGGAGGAACTATCTGAGAGATTATAATGAGATGCAATGTCTGATCCCCAAACTCAGCACATCAGTCCCAGAGTGTTCCAGTTTTGCAAGAGGACGTTTGAACCGGTGACCTCCTGGTTGGCGGCTGAATGCTTAACCCTCTGCACCGCTCCCCACTTTAAATAAAAGCACAAAGTGTTCATGACTCCTTTATAGTTTCATCTGCTACAATGTCCCACAGTAGATGGATCGGCCGGTCTAAGTTGAAGCAGTACAGTCCTTCACCAGTAGATGGCGCATGGACCTCGTGTTATTGACGCCCTTTGGACGCGTCTATAGATAAAACAGAGGCGCTTCCTCCGATTTCATACGAGTCTCTCATGGTGATAAAAAGTCTTGACATCCGCGTGGCCAACTCGAGATCTGCACACGCAGCACGAAACACGAAAAGCGCATTACGCAACCTTTACCTCTAGCGCGTGGGGATTCTGACCGCGGTGGGATTCTGGGCATAACGTGAGGAGGCGGTCAGCGCCCCTACCGCAATGTGAGATATGCCACATGGTTTAGACTCGTCTTTTGCCTGACCAAGAGTGAAACTCGATCGTGACGACATTTCTCTCTCTCTCCTTTGGACGAGATGTGGGCGCGCGTGAGGAGAGGAGCGCGAGGAGGAGAGAGTGTGAGGGAGGAGAGCGCGCAAGGAGGGAGCGCGAGGGAGGAGGAGCGGGCGAGGGAGGAGAGCGAGAGGGAGGAGAGAGGGAGGAGAGGAGAGGGAGGAGAGAAGCGCGAGGAGGGGAGCGCGAGGAGGAGAGAGCGAGGAGATGAGAGCGTGTGAGGGAGAGCGCGAGGGAGGAGAGAGCAAGGAGAGGAGCGCGAGGGAGGAGAGAGCAAGGAGAGGAGCGCGAGGGAGGAGAGAGTGTGAGGGAGGAGAGCGCGCGAGGAGGGAGCGCGAGGAGGAGAGAGTGTGAGGGAGGAGAGAGCGCGAGGAGGGAGCGCGAGGAGGAGAGAGTGTGAGGGAGGAGAGAGCGAGGAGAGGAGCGCGCGCGAGGAGAGGAGGTAGCGCGAGGGGAGGAAGCGCGCGCGTTCACATGAAAGAGAGAGACTCGGCAGACTCCGTCATGGGTACAGCCGCCGCCGCTTCCCGAAACAGCGCACGTTTCTCTCGAGCAGCTCATGATTCCATGTTGTAATTGTGATTCAAAACACCAGACTTCAATCTCAGGCTCAACATGAAAGCAAAGTGCGGTTAGATTTAGTTTAGAAATAAGACATTGATGTAGAAATGGACTTGAATCACACCATGGCTCTCAGTTCAAGGGGTTCCCCACCGAGATGTGCCTCCACTGAAGTCGACGTCATCAAAAATAAATTATTGAGATTTGGTTAAAAATAAAATCAGTTATTTTCTCTCTCTCTCTCTGATGGTTGCCATAGTTATTAAACATTTTAAACACAAATATCCTGTCTTTTGAATGGTTTTGTTTGCATATAATAACAGGAAGCTGAAAACATACGACTTTAAAGGTGTATTCTGTCACTTTTCTGTTGGGGGGTCTCCTTTGCCACAGCTGCTGGTGGCGCAGTGGTTTGAGGTGTTGCTCGAATGAGGTTGTCACTGCTCGAGGTCGTGGCTTTGCTTCCAGACATCGACTGTTTGCCAAATATCTCAACACAAAACATGTATAAATTATAGATCAAGTTCTCCAGCTCAGAAGGTCTGGACCGGGTCAAGATCTACAGGCTCCTGACGGTTTGAACCTGCACCTGCCCTGTCCCTCCCACAATGCACCTGCCCTGACCAAGGAGCC